>NW_028135290.1:0-151566 GCF_964662115.1 Mustela nivalis | reverse complement strand
AAAAATTCTGAGAACACAAGCCAGACTTAGATTTCGGGGTGAGGGGACGGCAGGCACCCTCTGCAGAGATGATTCGAGATCCTGTATACCTGAAGACAGAGCTAGGATCAGACGTTGGCTTAGGTCGGAGTTTCTGTCCATGACGGCCCCTTCATGAAGGGGAGGGTGTCACGAGGACATGGAGGTTTTCCCACGATGGGAATTGTGAGATGCTCCAAACCGCAATGATTCCTTCTGTGGGACAGGTGAGACCTGTTGGATGGCTCCCGGACATCCCATAAGGAAGTTATCCAGAGCAGGGTTCTAAGGATGGATGCCTTGGCAGCCTGCCTCCCATTCCAGGTGTCTCATAGAGCCAGGGCAAGTTCGATCTGCTGGATCCAGGGTAGCAACCGAGGCGGGTGTGTTGAACGGGTGAGTTGAGGATGGGTCATAATGTGTATTTGTGTCCATGTAGACATTGGAATGGGGTGTTTGATCCGGGCCTTGAGGGATGTTCATAACGGAGGTTTTGATGGAGCTCTAAAGAGTATGTTTCCTATGTAGAGAAGAGAATTGTTTTGATGAGTGCCTAAGGAATCTCCCATATGCTGGTATTGGAAACCAGGCCTCTGAGGAGAGATGACTGGAATCAAAAGCAATGGATCTGATTAGGGCCTAAGTGCCTGTCCAGTTCAATCTTATTCTATGGGGATATCTGTCTCTGGGTCTGAGTGGAGGTAGTTTCCTAACTTGTGAAAGATCATCCCTGTGTGTCCTGGGCAGCCAACACTATTCGGACGGCCTCAGGGAGATTGGAGGATACTCCTAATCTATAGGGTTGTGGCCAATGGAAATGGCAGAATTGCCTGGAGAGGGAAGCCACAGTCCTGAGGTGTGGCTCCAGGGGCCCCAACTTGGATGGTGTGTGGGCCAGGACTGTGGGGACAGAAGTCTGAAAACACAAACTCAGCTTAGGTTTGGGGATGTATGTATGAAGGCTCGATCTACAGACCGTGCGAATTTTCCGGGCTATGAACAAAGGGCGAGTATTTGGCGCTTGCTCAGGCATTTGTCTCTGGATTTTGTGTCAATGGTGGCCGTGGAATGTCGGGGTGTCCTCAAGGGCCATGGACAATTCTTTCTTTGGTGATTTGGCCTGATCCCAAGTGGTTGGGACCATTCTGTGGATGGGAAGAGTCCTTTATGTATTTTTTTTTACCTCAGTTGTCCCACCAAAGAGGGATTCCAGAGTAGAGCCCTGAGTAGGGGTGACTAAACATCTCGAACTCTGGTTGAGATTGGGGGACTAGGAGCTTGGCATGCCCCATATGTGGGCTGTTGTTCCAGTCACTAAGAGGCTTTACATGAGGATAGGGCTCACGCTGAGGGTCACAATGTGTGTTTGTGCACATTGTGGCCCTCAGGGATAGGTGGGGCCTCCTAGTCCATGCTGCTTTCTCCTACACTGAACATTGGACAACATGCCAACCACTAGGTTTCTTGCCAAGGCGAAGGAGAAGTACTGATTCTTGCATCACGTTCACTCCTGAGCAGTGAGTGGAGATAAGGTCTAGGTTCTGAAGGTGAAAACTGAGGTTGGGTAGAGATGATGGCCTAAAGCCATTGTGGGTGTGATATGCTCTGTGTACAGCCAGCTGTCTGGGTGTTGGACTGGAGGTCTGCCCTCAGGCTGTGTCAGACAGGGCTTTAGTGCACAGGCTAGACTGTATAATTGGGGTATGGTCGAGTGACATGCAGGTTGTTACTCATTTTGTGTTTCCAGTTAGCCCTATAGGGCAACATTTTTCTTCTGGAGGGCAGGCAGAGTGCTGCATTGTGTCTCCAGAATTGCCAAACTGGAGGGGTGTGGCCAGGATTGTGAGGAAGGAAGTCTGAAAACCAAGCTAGCACGAGTTTTGCGGCCAAGAGCATGGCAGGCCCACTGTGCAGAGACTGAATCGAATCTCCTGCAGGTGAGGTCAGGGCGAGTATCAGATGTTGCCTCAAGCTGGAGTTTGTGTCCATGACGGCCCCTTCCTGAAGGGGGTGGGGGCGTCATGAGGCCAGGGAGGTTTCCCTACGCTGGGAGTTGTGAGATGCTCCAAACTTCAAAGTTTCCTTCTTCAGGACAGTCGAGTACTATTGGATGGTTCCAGGATGCCCCATACAGAAAGACTCGAGAGCAGGGGCCTAAGCATGGATGCCGAGAAACGCCAACTCACCTTCCCATTGCCTGGTGGAGACAAGGCACGCTCAATCTGCGGGCTCTTGGGTGAGCTACCCAGAAGGCTGAGTTTAAATGGACTCTCCTGAGGATGAGTCATAATGTGGGTTGGTGGCCATGGAGACCTTGGAATGTGGCAGTAGCTAAGGGACTCTGCAGGATTCTCCAACCCGAAGGGCTTGACACAACCCCAACAAGGAAGCTTCCCATGTGGAGATGAGAGGTCTTCTGTCTGGTGCCTCAGGAAAGCCCCGTATGCTGGTCTTCGAACACAGGCCTCTGAGGAGTGATACCTGGACACCAAAGCAAGAGTTCATAATAGAGCCTAGGGGCCTGTCTGGTTCAATCTTCTGTCTCTGCGGATATCTGTCTGTGAGTCTGCATGGAGGTAGTAGTTGCTCAGCTTGTGTCATAATGCCCCTATTTGTCCAGTGCGGCTTGCGGTAGTGGGATGTCCTTGGGGACCTTGAGGTTTCTACTATTTTGTAGAGTTGTGGCCAATGGAATGGGCAGTTTCTTAGGAGAGAGCAGGCACAGTACTGTGGTGTGGCTCCAGAGACCCCAGCCTGGAGGCTGTGTGGGCCATGGCTGTGCAGACAGACATCCAAAAACCCTAACTCAGCTCAGGTTTGGGGCCGAGGTTACGGCAGGCCTGATCTACAGTCCATGAGGGGAGTTCCTCTGGATATGAAAGAAGGGTGCGAGGGAGGCAGTCGCTCAGGCTTTTGTCTCTGGATGTTTTGTCCACAATGGCCGTTTAATGTAGGAGTTGCCTCATGGGTCGTAGAAGTCTCCCTCTCTGGTAGTTTGTCCAGCCCCCAAGAGTTTAGGGTCATTCTGTGGGAAGGGAAGTGTCCTGTTTTCTGCTTCATGTGTCCCCCCAGTAGAGGGATTCTAGAGCCTAGCAGTGGGTACTGACAACTGGAATACTCGCCCTCCGGTTAAGCCTGGGGGGCCTATGGATATGACAAGCCCCATATGCAGGATCTTGGTCCAGCCACTGAGAGGCGTTACTTTAATACGGGACTCACGCTGCAGGTCACAATGCATATCTGTGCCCTAGGCGGCCCTCAAGCACTGGCGTGGCCTTTCGGACAATGCAGGTTTTCCCAATTGAACGTTGGACAACATGCCAACCACAAGGTTTCTGGCCATGGGGAAGGAGGAATTCTAATTTCTGCATCACGTTCACCCCTGGGCAGTGATTGTAGATAAGGTATAGGTTCTAAAGACTGAAAACCGAGGGAGGGAAGAGATGACGACCTACAGCAGTAGCGAGTCCAATGTGTCCAGGTTGGGGCCAGCTCTCTGGGTGTCGTTTGCGATGTCTTGTCTCAGGCTGTGCCAGACAGGGCATTAGTATACAGGGTGGGCTGTGTAATTGCTTTACAATCGAGTGGCATGCATTAGAAAATCATTTGTTGTTTCTTTTAGCATCATAGGGCAAAGTTTTTCTTCTGGAGGGCAGGCAGAGTGCTGCATTGTGGCTTCAGATTCCCAAACTGGAGGGCTTGTGGGCCAGGAGAGTGAGGACGGAAGCTGAGAACACAAGCTAGGCTTAGGTTTCGGGGCAAGGACATGGCAGGCACACTCTGCAGAGCTGAATTGAGATCTCATGCGGGTGAAGTCAGGTCGAGGTTCAGACTTACCTCAGGGTTGAGTTTCTGTCCATGTGGCCCCTTCAAGAAGAGGGGGGATTATGAGGCCATGGGGGTTTTGCCACTATTGGAGTTGTGAGATGCTCCAAACCGCAAGGATTCCTTCTGTGGGACAATTAAGATTTGTTGGATGGCTCCAGGACGTCTTATAAGGTATTTTTCCAGAACAGCGTTCTAAGTATGGATGCCTGGGCAGCCAGCCTCACATTCCAATTGTCTCCTAGCAACAAGAAACGTTTGATCTGCTGTCCTGGGGTAGCAACAGAGGGGGCTGAGTTGAAATGGATCTTCCTGAGGATGGACTTTTTGTTGGTTTGAGTCCATGGAGACCTTGGTTATTTGGCAGTGGCACCAGGGCCATGAAGGATTCTCCTAACCAGCTGTTATGACAAAGCTCCAATGAGCAAGTTTTCCATGGGGAGACGAGATTTGTTCTTATTGGTGCCTCAGGAAACCACCATATGCTGGTATTGGAAACGAGGCCTCTGAGCAGAGATGACTGGAAACCAAAGCAATGGATCTGATTAGGGCCTAGGGGCCTCTCCGGTTCAATATTTTTCTCTGGGGACATCTCTTGCCTGAGTGCAGGTAGTTGCTCAGCTGGTTTTAGATCACCCCTGTTTGTCCTGGGCGGCCTACACTATTGGAATGGCCTCGGTGACTTTGGAGGTTTTTCCTAATTTGCAAGGTTGTGGCCAATGGAATGGGAAGAATTCCCTTGAAAGGGAAGCACAGTCCTGAGGTGTGGCTCCAGGGACCCAAGTGTGGAGCGTGTGTGGTCCAGGGCTATTGGGACAAAAGTCTGAAAACACAAATTCCACTTAGGTTGGGGGATGTAGGTATGGCCGGCCCGATCTATAGACCGTGAGGAGAACTCTTCGGCATATGAACAAAGGGCGAATGTGCGGTGCTTGCTCATGCTTTTTTTTTTTTTTTTTTCTGGAAATGTGTCACCGATTGCCATGAAATGTCGGGGTGTCCTCATAGGCCATCGATGAGGCTCCCTTTCTGGGGATTTAACCCGAGCCCAAGGGTTTGGGGTCATTCTGTCGGAAGGGAGGAGGCCTTTCTGGATTTTTTGTTTATTTTATTTTATTTTTTTTTTTTTTTACCTCAAGTGGACCACCAAAAGAGAGATTCCAGAGCAGAGTCGTGGGTGGGGGCAACTGGACAACCAGACCTCTGGTTAACATTGGGACCTAAGAACATGGCAAGCCCCATATGTTGGCTTTTGGTCCAGACACTGAGAGGCGTTCCTTGAGGATAGGTCTCACACTGAGTTTCACAATGTGTTTTTGAGCCCAAGGAGCCCCTCAAGGAAGGGCGTGGCCTAATGTACCATGCTGGTTTCTCCTACACTGAACATTGCACAATATGGCAACCACAAGTTTTCTGGCCATGGGGAAGAAGGAGTTCTAATTTCTGCAACACTTTCACTCCTGGACTATGATTGGATTTAAGGTCCAGGTTCTGAAGCCTGAAAACCGAGGTTGGGAAGAGATGACGACCTACAGCAATAGCGGGTCCTATGTGTCCAGGTTGGGGCCAGCTGTCTGGGTGTCGTTTGGGATGTCTTGTCTCAGGCTGTGCCAGACAGGGCATTAGTATACAGGGTAGGCTGTATAATTGCTTTACCATCGAGTGACATGCATTAGAAAATCATTTGGGGTTTCTTATTAGCAGCATAGGGCAAAGTTTTTCTTCTTGAGGGCAGGCAGAGTGCTGCATTGTGGCTTCGGAATTCCCAAACTGGAGGGCTTTTGGGCCAGGAGAGTGAGGACGGTAGCTGAGAACACAAGCTAGGCTTAGGTTTCGGGGCAAGGGTATGGCAGGCACACTCTGCAGAGCTGAATTGAGATCTCATGCATCTGAAGTTAGGTCGAGGATCAGACTTTGGCTCAGGTTTGAGTTTCTTTCCATTTTGGCCCCTTCAAGAAGGGTGGGGATTATGAGGCCATGGGGGTTTTGCCACTATTGGAGTTGTGAGATGCTCCAAACCGCAAGGATTCCTTCTGTGGGACAATTAAGATTTGTTGGATGGCTCCAGGACGTCTTATAAGGTATTTTTCCAGAACAGGGTTCTACGTATGGATGCCTGGGCAGCAGCCTCACATTCCAATTGTCTCCTAGCAACAAGAAACGTTTGATCTGCTGTCCTGGGGTAGCAACAGAGGGGGCTGAGTTGAATGGACTTTCCTGAGGATGGTCTTAATGTTGGATTGAGCCATGGAGACCTTGGTATGGGGCGGTGGCAACAGGGCCCTGAAGGATTCTCCTAACCAGAGGTTATGACAAAGCTCCAATGAGCAAGTTTCCATGGGGAGTGAGATTTGTTCTTATTGGTGCCTCAGGAAACCACCATATGCTGGTATTGGAAACGAGGCCTCTGAGGAGAGATGCCTGGAAACCAAAGCAATGGATCTGATTAGGGCCAACGGGACTGTCCGGTTCAATATTTTTCTCTGGGGACATCTGTTGTCTGAGTGGAGGTAGTTGCTCTTTGAGATCACCCCTGTTTGTCCTGGTCGGCCTAAACTATTGGGATGGCCTCGGTGACTTTGGAGGTTTTTCCTAATTTGCAAGGTTGTGACCAATTGAATGGGAAGAATTCCCTTGAAAGGGAAGCACAGTCCTGAGGTGTGGCTCCAGGGACCCAAGTGTGGAGCGTGTGTGGTCCAGGGCTATTTGGAATAAAAGTCTGAAAACACAAACTCCACTCAGGTTGGAGGATGTAGGTATGGCTGGCCCGATCTATAGACCATGAGGAGAACTCTTCGGGATATGAACAAAGGGCGAATGTGAGGTGCTTGCTCATGCTTTTTTTTTTTTTTTCTGGAAAGGTGTCACCGATTGCCATGGAATGTCGGGGGGTCTTCATGGGCCATCGATGAGGCTCCCTTTCTGGGGATTTGACCCGATCCCAAGAGTTTGGGGTCATTCTGTCAGAAGTGAGGAGGTCTTTCTGTTGTTGTTGTTGTTTTTTTTTTTTTTTTTTTTTTTTTTTTACCTCAGGTGGACCACCAAAAGAGGCATTCCAGAGCAGAGTCCTGGGAGGGGCGACAGGACAACCAGACCTCTGGTTAACATTGGGACCTAAGAACATGGCAAGCCCCATATTTGGGCTCTTGGTCCAGACACTGAGAGGCCTTCCTTGAGGATAGGTCTCACACTGAGTTTCACAATGTGTTTTTGTGCTCAAGGAGCCCCTCAAGTCAGGGCGTGGCCTAATGTACCATGCTGGTTTCTCCTACACTGAACGTTGCACAATGGCAACCACAAGTTTTCTGGCCATGGGGAAAAAGGAGTTCTAATTTCTGCAACACTTTCACTCCTGGACTATGATTGGATTTAAGGTCTAGGTTCTGAAGCCTGAAAACTGAGGTTGGGAAGAGATGAAGCCCTAAGGCCATGGTGTGTCTGATGTGCTCAGTGTTCGGCCAGCTGTTGAGTGTGGGTTGGGAGGTGCAGGCTCAGGCTGTGGCAGACAGGGAATTAGTGCCCAGGCTAGACTGTATCATTGGGGTGCAGTAGAGTTTCGTGCAGGATGGTACTCATTTGTGGTTACTGGGTAGCCCCAGAGGGCAACGTTTTTCTTCTGGAGGGAAGACACAGTGTCACATACTGGCTCCAGAATTCCCAAACTGGAAGGCTTGTGGGCCAGGAGTGTGAGGAAAAAATTCTGAGAACACAAGCCAGACTTAGATTTCGGGGTGAAGGGACGGCAGGCACCCTCTGCAGAGATGATTCAAGATCCCGTATACCTGAAGACAGAGCTAGGATCAGACGTTGGCTTAGTTCGGAGTTTCTGTCCATAACGGCCCCTTCATGAAGAAGAGGGTGTCACGAGGACATGGAGGTTTTCCCACGATTTGAATTGTGAGATGCTCCAAACCGCAATGATTCCTTCTGTGTGACAGGTGAGACCGGTGGATGGCTCCATGACATCCCATAAGGAAGTTATCCATAGCAGGGTTCTAAGGATGGATGCCTGGGCAGCCTGCCTCCCATTCCAGGTGTCTCATAGAGCCAAGGCAAGTTCGATCTGCCTGATCTAGTGGAGCAACCGAATCGGGTGTGTTGAAATGTGTGAGTTGAGGATGGGTCATAATGTGCATTTGTGTCCATGGAGACCTTGGAATGGGGTCTGATCCGGGTCCTTGAGGGATGTTCATAACCGGAGGTTTTGATGGAGCTCTAAAGAGTATGTTTCCTATGTAGAGAAGAGAATTGTTTTGATGAGTGCCTAAGGAATCTCCCATATGCTGGTATTGGAAAACAGGCCTCTGAGGAGAGATGACTGGAAACAAAAGCAATGGATATGATTAGAGCCTAGGTGCCTGTCCGGTTCAATCTCTTTGCTGGGGATACGTGTCTAAGTATCTGAGGTGAGGTAGTTGCTCAGATTGTGTCAGATCGCCCCTGTTTGTCCTGGGCGACCTATAATATTGGAATGGCCTCGGGACTTTTGAGTTTCTCCTAATATATAGGGTTGTGGTCAATGGAATGGGCAGAAATCCCCTGGAGAGGGCAGGCAAAGTTCTGAGTTTGGCTCTAGGGGCCCAACCTTGAGGGTGTGTGGGCCAGGCCTGTGGAGCAAAAATCTGAAAACACAAACTCCGCTTAGGATTGGGGACATAGTTATGGCACGCCCAATCTACAGACCGTGATAACACTTCAGGATATGAAAAAGTGTGAGTTTGAGGTGCTTGCTCAGATTTTGTCTCTGGATTTGTGTCAACAATGTGGGTGGAATGCTGGCGTGGCCTCATGGGTTGTGGACGGCTTTCCTTCTCTGAGGATTTGACCCATCCCAAGAGTTTGTGTATGTTCTGTTGGATGGGAGGAGTCCTTTCTGTTTTTTATTTTATTTTATTTTATTTTTTGTACCTCATGTGTCCCAATAAAGGAGGGATTCCAGAGCAGAGTCCTCGGGAGGGATAACTGGACAACCTCACCTCTGTTTTAGTTTGGGGGCCTAGGGGCATGGCAAGTCCAATATGTGGGCTCTTGATTCAGACACTGAGAGGCCTTCCTTGAGGACAGGGCTCATGCTGAGGGTCACAATGCCTATTTGTGCCAACAAGGCCCTCAAGCATGGGAAGGGCCTCATGGGCCACGCTGGATTCTCCGACACTGAACGTTGGAGAATATGCCAACCACAAAGTTTCTGGCCATGGCGAAGGAAGAGTTTTGACTTCTGCATCACGTTAACCCCTGGACAGTGATTGGAGTTTAGGTCTAGGTTCTGAAACCCGAAAACCGAGGTTGTGTAGAGATGAAGACCTAAGGACCTGTTGGGTCCAATGAGCTCAGTGTGCAGCCAGCTGTTGAGCGTAGGTCTGGAGGTGTGGGCTCATGCTGTGTCAGACAAGGCATTAGACAGGGTAGACTGAATATTTGGGGTGCAGTCGAGTGGCGTTCAATTGATCCTCATTCGGGTCTCTAGGTAGTTCCATAAGGCAACGTTTTTTCTCTGAAAGGGCAGGCAGAGTGCTGCATTGTGGCCCCAGTATTGCCAAACTGTAGGGCTTTTGGGCCAGCGGTGTGAGGACTGTAGTCTGAGAATACAAGCTAGGCTTAGTTTTTGGGGTGAGGGCACAGAAGGCACACTCTGCAGAGCTGAATCATGATCTCATGCACCTGAAGTCAGGGCGAATATCAGACGTTTGCTCAGGTTGGAGCTTAGGTTTGGGGACATAGGTATGGCAGGCCCGATCTACAGACCTTGAGAATTTTGGGGGCTCTGAACAAAGGGCAAGTGTGTGGCGCTTTTTCAGGTTTTTGTCTCCAGATTTTGTGTCAATGGTGGCCGTGGAATGTCAGGCTGGCCTCATCGACCATGGACGAGTATTTCTCTCTGTGGATTTGGCCAAATTCCAAGTGTTTGGGGTCATTCTTTGGATGATAGGAGTCCTTACTTTTTTTTTTTTCTTTATCTTGGTTTTTTTTTTTTTTTTTTTTTTTTTTACCTTATGTGTCCCACCAAAGAGGGATTCCAGAAAAGAGCTCTGAATAAGATTGACTAGACTTCTCAAGCTCTGGCTAGGATTGGGGGAGTAGGGGCATGGCAAGTCCCATATGCAGGCTCTTGGTCCAGCCCCGGAGAGGCTTTACTTGAGGCCAGGGTTCATGCTTAGGGTCCTAATGTGTGTTTGTGCCCATCGCAGCCCTCAAGCATGTCTGAGGCCTCATGGGACATGCTGGGTTCTCATATACTGAACGTTGGACAACATGCCAACCACAAGGTTTCTGGTCATGGGGAAGGTGAAGTTCTGATTTCTGCATCACGTACATCACTTAGTTGTGAGTGGAGATAATGTCTAGGTTCTGAAGCCTGAAGACCAAGGTTGGGAAGAGATGATGACCAAAGGCCATGGCATGTTCGATGTGTTCAGTGTGAGGCCAGGTGTCTGGGTGTCGGTCACGAGGTCTGGGATAAGGCTGTGTCAGACAGGGCATTAGTGCCCAGGCTAGACTGTATAATTGGGGTACAGTCTAGAGAATTGCAGGTTGATCCTCATTTGATGTTTCTGGGTAGACCCCTAGGGCAAAGTCTCTCTTCTGGAGGGCAGGCAGAGTGCTGCATTTTGTCTCCAGAATTCCCAAAGTGGAAGGCTTGTGGGCCAGGAGTGTGAGGACGGAAGTCTGAGAACGTGAGCTGGCTTACGTTTTGGGGCGAGGGCAAGGCAGGCACACTCTGCAGAGCTGAATTGAGATCTCATGCATCTGAAGTCAGGGCGAGGATCAGACGGGAGTTTCTGTCCATGATGTCCTCTACCTGAAGGTGGAGGCATCACGAGGCCATGGAGGTTTTCCCACGGTGCGAGTGTGTGATGCTGCAAACCACAAGGATTCCTTCTGCAGGACAGTTGAGACCTGTTGAATGGATCAAGGACACCCCATTAGGAATTTCTCCAGAGCAGAGTTCTAACAACGGATACCTGGGCAACGAACTCGCATTCCAATTGTCTCCTAGTGACAAAGCAGGTTTGATCTGCTGGCACTGGGTGAGCAACCGCCAGGTTTGAGTTGAAATGGACTCTCCTGAGGATGGGTCATAATGTGGGATTGTGTCCATTGAGACATTGGAATGGGGCGGTGGCTCCAGTGACGTGAAATTTTCTCCTAACTGGAGGTTTTGAACACAGTTCCATATAGCATGATTCCCATGTGGCATGCGATTTGTTCTGATTGGTAGCTCCAGAAACCCCCATGTGCTGGTATTGGAATCCAGGCCTCTGAGGAGAGATACGTGAAAACAAAAGCAATGGATCCGTTTAGGGCCTAGGTGCCTGTCCTGTTCAATCTTCTTTTCTATGGATATCTATCTACAGGTCTGATTGGAGGTAGTGGCTCAGCTTGTGGCAGATGGTCCCTGTTTGTCCCGGACATCCTACAATATTGGGGTGGCCTCGGGGACTTCGGATGTTTCTCCTAATCTGTCAGGTTGTGCCAAAGGAATGAGCAGAATTCCCATGGAGAGGGCAGGCACAGTCCTGAGGTGTGGCTCCATGGGGCCAAGCCTTGAGGGTGTGTGGGCCAGGACAATGGAGACAGAAGTCTGAAAACAGAAACTTGGCTTAGGTTTGGGGACATAGGTATGGCAGGCCCGATCTACAGACCGTGAGAATTTTTCAGGCTTTGAACAAAGGGCGAGTGTGTGGCGCTTTTTCAGGCTTTTGTCTCCGGATTTTGTGTCAATGGTGGCCGTGGAATGTCAGGATGGCCTCATC
Organism: Mustela nivalis; assembly: GCF_964662115.1. Lineage (NCBI taxonomy): Eukaryota > Metazoa > Chordata > Mammalia > Carnivora > Mustelidae > Mustela > Mustela nivalis. The sequence goes on along the minus strand of NW_028135290.1, from coordinate 139,969 downwards.
AGCCATGGACGAGTATTTCTCTCTGTGAATTTGGCCCAATTCCAAGTGTTTGCGGTCATTCTTTGGACGGTAGGAGTCCTTTCTCTATTTTTTTTTAACCTCATGTGTCCCACCAAGGAGGGATTCTAGAGAAGAGATCTGAGTAGGGGTGACTAGACTTCTCAAGCACTGGTTAAGGCTTGGGGAGTAGGGGCATGGTAATCTCCATATGTGGGCTCTTGGTCCATCCCCGGAGAGGCTTTACTTGAGGCCAGGGATCATGATTAGGATCCTAATGTGTGTTTGTGCCCATCGCAGCCCTCAAGCATGTCTGGGGCCTCATGGGCCATGCTGGTTTCTCCTACACTGCACGTTGGACAACATGCCAACCACAGGGTTTCTGGTCATGGGGAAGGAGGAGTTCTGATTTCTGCATCACGTACACGGCATGGCAGTGAGTAGAGATAAGGCCTAGATTCTGAAGCCTGAAAACCGAGGTTGGTAAGAGATGACGACCTAAGGCCATGGTGGGTCCGTGCACTTAGTGTGCGGCCAGATGTCTGTGTCCATCATGAGGTCTGGGCTCAGGCTGTGTCAGGCAGGGCATTAGTCCCCAGGCTAGACTGTATAATTGGGATACAGTCGAGTGATGTGAAGGTTGGTCCTCATTTGGGGTTTCTGGTTGGCCCCATAGGGCAAAGATTTTCTTCTGGAGGGCAGGCAGAGTGCTGCATTCTGGCTCCAGAATTGCCAACTTCAGGGCTTGTGGGCCAGGTGTTTTAGGACAGAAGTCTGAGAACACAAGTTCAGCTTTGAATTCGCAGCGGTGACATGGCAGGCACACTCTACAGACCTGAAATGAGATCTCGTGCATCTGAAGTCAGGGCGAGGATCAGATGTTGGCTTAGGTTGGAGTTTCTGTACATGATGTCCCCTTCATGAAGGTGGGGGGGGCATCAGGAAACCATGGAAGATTTCCAACTTTGTGAGTGTGTGATGCTCCAAACCACAAGGATTCCGTCAGCGGGACAGTCACGACCTTTTGGATGGATCAAGGACGTCCCATAAGAAATGCTCCAAAGCACAGTTCTAATGATGGATGCCTGGGCAGTCCAACTTGCATTCCAGTTGTGTCCTAGTGAAAAGGAGGATTTGATCTGCTGTCACTGGGGGAACAACCGAGGGGTCTGAATTGAAATGGAATCTCATGAGGATCAGTCATGATGTGGATTTGTGTCCATGGATCCCTTGGAATGGGGCAGTGGCTCTGTTGCCCTGAAGAATTCTCCTAACCTGAGGTTTTGATGCAGCTCCAAAGAGCAAGTTTCCCATGTAGAGACGAGATTTGTTCTGAAACCCCCACAACCTGGTATTGGAAACCAAGCATCTGGGGAACAATGCCTGGAATCCAAAGCAATGGATCTGATTACGGTCTAGGGGCCTGTCCTTTTCAATATTCTCCTCTGAGTGTCTCTGTCTAAGATTCAGAATGGAGGTCACTGCTCAGCTTGTGTCAGATCACCCATGTTTGTTGGGGGAGGCCAACACTATTGGGCTCGTCTTGGGAATTGGAGGTTTCTCCTAATCTGTAAGGTTGTGGCAAATGAAACGGGCAGAGTTCCCTTGGAGAGCACTGGCACAGTCCTTAGGTGTGACACCACCTTTCTGGGTGTCATCCAGGAGGTCCAGGCTCAGGCTGTGTCAGACAGGGCATTAGTGCCAAGCTTAGACTGTATAATTGGAGTAAAGTTGAGTGGCATGTAGGTTGAACCTCATTTGGCGTTTCTGGGTAGCCCCAGGGGCAACGTTTTTCTTCTGGAGGGAAGGAAGAGTGCTGCATTGTGGCGACGGAATTCTCACACTGGAGGGCTTGTGGGCCAGAATTGTGAGGAAGGAAGTGTGAGAACACAAGCTAGGCTTAGGTTTTGGGTCAAGATCATGGCAGGCACACTCTGTAGAGCTAAATCTAAATCTCATGCATCTGAAGTCAGGGCGAGGATCAGACGTAGGCTCAGGTTGAAGTTTCTGTTCAGGATGGCCCCTTCATGATGGTGGGGGGCATCATGGGGCTATGGAGACTTTCCCACTATTGGCATTGCATGTTGCTCCAATCGGCAAGGATTCCTTCTACAGGACAGTCGAGACCGGTCATATTGCTCCAGGACGTCCCATGCGGAACCACGGCAGTGCAGGGTTCTAAGGATGGATTCCTAGAGTGCCTGCCTCACATTCCTATTGTCTCCTAGTGACAAGGCAGGTTCGATCTGCTTCTTTTGGGGAGCAACCAAAGGGGATGTGTTGAAATGGACTCGCCTGCGGATGGGTCATAATGTGGGTTTGTGTCCATGGAGACCTTGGAATGGGGTGTTGGCTGCTGGGACCTGAAGGTTTCCCTTAACTGGAGGTTGTGACACAGCTCCAAAATGCATGTTTCCCATGTGGAAATGAGATTTGTTCAGACTGGTACCTCCAGAAGAACACATATGCTGGTATTGGAAACCAGGCCTCTGAGGAGAGATGCCTGGAATCAAAAGCAATGGATCTGATTAGGTCCTAGGTGCCTGTCCGGTTCAATCTTCTTCTCTGGGGTTATCTGTCTATGGGTCTGAGTTGAGGTAGTTGCTCATCTTGGGACAGATCACCCTGTTTGCCCTGAGTGGCCAACACTATTGGGATGGCCTCAGGGACGTTGGAGTGTTCTCCTAATCTTTAGGGTTGTGGCCAATGGAATGGGCAGAATTTGCTTGGAGAAGGCAGGCACAGTCCTGAGGCATGGCTCCAGGGGCCCCAGCCTGGAGGGTGTGTGGGCCAGGACAGTGGGGACAGAAATCTGAAAACCCAAACTCAGCTTAGGTTTGGGGACGTAGGTATGACAGGCCTGTGAGGAGAATTATTCAGGCTATGAACAAAGGGCAAGTGTGAGGCATATCTCCAGGCTTTTGTCTCTAGATTTTGTGTCAATGGTGGCCATGGAATGACGGGATGGCCTCTTTGTCCATGGATGATTCTTTCTCTTTTAAGATTTGGTCAGATCCCAAGTTTTGTGGCTCATTCAGGGGATGGAGGAGACCCTTCGATATTTTTTTCCTCAGGGGTTCCAGAGCAGAGACCTGAATAGGGGTGACTAGACCTCTCAACCTCTCATTAATATTGGGGGACTAGGGATGGCAATGCGGGTTCTTGGTCCAGACCCTGAGAGGCTTTACTTGAGGAAAGGGCTCACACTGAGGGTCCCAATGTGTTTGTGCCCATTGCGGTTCTCAAGCATGGGCGGGGACTCATGGGCTACACTGGATTCTCCTACACTGAACGTTGGAAAACATGCCAACCACAAGGTTTCTTGCCTTGAGGAAGAAGGAGTTTTATTTCTGCATCACGTTCACCCCTGGGTAGTGAGTATATATAAGGTCTAGGTTCTGAAACCTGAAAACCAAGGTTGGGAAGAGATGATGACCTAAAGCCATGGAGGGTCTGATGTGCTCAGTGTACAGCCAGCTGTCTGGGTGTCGGTTGGGAATTCAGACCTCAGGCTGTGCAAGACAGGGCATTAACGCCGAAGCGAAACTGTATAATTGGGGTAGAGTCAAGTGGCATGCAGGTTGATCCTCATTTGGTGTTTCTGGTTAGCCCCATAGGACAACGTTTCTCTTCTGGAGGGCAGTCAGAGTGCTGCATTGTGTCTCTCCAGAATTCCCTAACTGGAGGGCTGGTGGGCTCGGAGTGTGAGGACGAAGTCTGAGAACAATAGCTAGGTTTTGCTTCGGGGCGGGGTTTCGGCAGGCACACTCTGCAGAGTTGAATCAAGATTTCGTGCATCTGAAGTCAGGGCGAGGATTAGACGTTGGCTCAGGTTGGAGTTTCTGTCCAAGATGGCTCTTTCATGAAGGGGACGGTGCACCACGAGGCCACAGAGCTTTTCCCATGATGGGAGTTGTGAGGTGCTCCAAAGCGCAAGGATTCCGTCTGCAGGACAGCTGTGACCTGTTGGATGGCTCCAGGACGTCCCATATGGAATTACTTCAGAGTAGTTTTCTACAGATGGATGCCTAGCCAGCCCGCCTCACATTCCAATTGTCTCCTAGTGACAAGATAGGTTCGATCTGCTGGCTCTAGGGGAGCACCCAAGGGCACTGAGTTGAAATAGACTCTCCTGCAGATGGGTCCTAATGTGGGATTGTGTCCATGGAGACCTTGGAATGAGGTGGTGGCACCGGGGCCCTGAACGATTTTCCTAGCCGGAGGTTATGACACAGCTTGAAAGAGCACGTTTCCCATGTGGAGAAGACATTTGTTCTGACTGATGACTCAGGAAACCCCCATATGGTTGTATTGAAAACCAGGCCTCTGAGGTTCTGACATAGCTCCACGAGCAAGTTTCCAATGTGCAGACAAGACTTGCTCTGAAGGGGCCTCTCGAAACCCCATAGGCTGGTATTGGAAACCAGGCCTCTGAGAAGAGATGCCTGGAAACCAAAGCAATGGATCTGATTAGGGCCTAGGGGCCTGTCCAGTTCAATGTTCTTCTCTGGGGACATCTGTCTCCGAGTTGGTGTGGAGCTAGTTGCTCAGCTAGTGTCAGATCACCCCTGTTTGTTCCAAGCGGCCTACAATATTGGTATGGTCCCAGGGACATTGGAGATTTCTCCTGATTTATATGGTTGTGGCCAATGGAATATGAAGAATTCCCTTTGAGAGGGAAGGAACAATCCTGAGGTGTGGTTCCAGGGGCCCTAGCCTGGAGGGTGTGTGTTTTCAGACAACTGTCCAAACAGCCCAGGCCTACACAACCTACAGGCTCAGGCCCCTGGAGCCAAACCTGAGGACTGTACTTGCCCTCTCCAAGGGAATTGTGTGTGCCCATTCCAATGGCCACAACCCTTCTAATAGGATAAACCTCGAAAGTCCCTGATCCATCTCAATAGTGGTGAATTCCCAGAAAAAACAGGGGCAATCTGAGCCCAACTGAGCATCTACCTGCACTCAGACCCATAGACAGATGTCCCCAGAGGTAAAAAGGAAAGAACAGGCAACTAGGCACTAATCATATCCATTGCTTTGGTTTCCAGGCATCTCTCCTCAGAGGCCTGGATTTCAAAAGCAGCATATAGCTGTTTCTTGACCCACACATCAGAAAACATCTCATCTACACATGGGAAACTTGCACGTTGGGGCTGTGTCAAAGCCTCTGTTAAGGAGAACCCCTTAGGGCCCCAGTGCCTCCGCTTCATTCCAAGGTCTCCATAGACACAAAAGCACATTAGGACCCATCCCCAGGGGTGTCCATTTCAACTCAGCGTCCTCGGTTGCTCCCCACAGATCCAGGAGATCTAACCTGTCTTGTTGCTAGGAGACAATTGGAATGCGAGGTGGGCTACCCAGCCATCCATCCTTAGAACCCTGCTCAGAATCATTGGCCTGGATCCAAACGACAGGTCTCAATTGTCCTGCAGAAGACTCTCTGCAGTTTGGAGCTTCTCACAACTCCCATCGTGGGAAAACCCCCATGGCCTCGTGATGCCCCCCTATTTATGAAGGGGCCATCAGGGACAGAAACTCCAACCTGAGCGATCGTCTGATCCTCGCCCTGACATCAGATGCACGAGATCTAGATTCAGGTCTGTAGATTGTGCCTGCCATGGCCTCACCCAGAAATCTAAGCCTAGCTTGTGTTCTCGAACTTTTGTCGTCAGACTACTGGCCCACAAGGCCTCCAGTTTGGCAACCCAGAACTACAATGCAGCACTCTGCCGGCCCTCCAGAAGAAAAACATTGTCTGCTGGGGCTACCCAGTAACCCCAAATGAGGATCAAACTGCACCGACCTTGGCTGTACCCCAAATACATAGCCTGACCAGGGCACTAATGCCCTTTCTGAGACAGCCTGAGCCTGGACCCCCTGGCCCCTCCCAGACAGCTGGCCGCACACTGAGCACATCGAGCCGCCATGGCCTTAGGTCGTCATCTCTTCCCACCCTCGGTTTTCAGGTTTCAGAACCTAAACCTTATCTCCAATCACTGCCCAGGGTTGAAGGTGATGCAGAAATCAGAACTCCTTCCCCATGGCAAGAAATCTTGTGGTTGGCATGGTGTCCAACGTTCAGTGTAGTTGAAACCAGTGTGGCCCATGAGGCCCCGCCCATGCTTGCGGGCCACATTGGTCACAAACACACATTGTGACCCTTAGGCCGAGCTCAATCCTCAAGTAAGGCCACTCAGTGGCTGGATGAAGAGATATCATATTGGGCTTGCCATGCCCCTAGGCCCCAATTTTTAACCATAGTTCGGGTTGTCACTTCAGTCTTCCCCACGGCTTGGCTTTGGAATTCCTCTTTTGGTGGGACACCTGAGGTAACAAAACTGAAATGAGTCCTCCCATCCCACAGATTGACGAAAAGCAATTGTGAATCGGGCCAAATCCTCAGAGAGGAAGATTCGTCCATGGCCATGAGGCCGCCCCGACATTCCACGGCCATCGCTGATACAAAATCCAGAGACAAAAGCCTGAGCAAGCGCCTCAGACTCGCACTTCCTTCATATCCTGAAGAGTTCTTCTCATGGTTTGTAGATCGGGCCTGCCATACCTACGTACCCAATCCTAAGCTGAGTTTCTGTTATCAGACTTCTGTCCTCAAAGTCTTGGGCCACACACCCTCCAGGCTGGGCCCCTGGAGCCACACATTAGGTCTGTGCATACCAATCCATGGGAATTCTGCCCATTCCATGGTCCAAAATCGTACAAATTAGGAGAAACCTCCAAAGTCCCTGAGGCCATCCCAATAGTGTAGGTCGACCGGAACAAACAAGGGGTGTCTGACACCAGCTGATAATCGACCTCCACTCATACCATAGATCGATATACACAGAGAAGAAGATTGAACCAGACAGGACCCTAGGCCATAATAGGATCCATTGATTTGGGTTACAGGAATGTGTCCTCAAAAGCCTGATTCCAATACGAGCATAGGGGTTTTCCTGAGGCACCCATCAGAACTCATCTCGTCTCCACAAGGAAACCTGTGCATGGGAGCCATGTCCAAAGCTTAGGAGAGTACTTCAGGGTCCCGGTGCCACCGCCCCATTCCAAGGCCCTCATGGACACAAAAACACATTAGGACCCATCCTCAGGAAAGTCCATTTCAACTCAGCCACCCCGGTTGCTCCCGCAGAGCCATCAGATCTAAACTGTCTTGTTGCTAGGAGACAATTGGAATGCGAGGCGGGCTTCCCAGGCATCCATCCACGAACGGTGCTCTGGAGTCATTCCATATGGGATGTCCTGGAGCTGTCCAACAGGTCTCAATTGTCCCGCAGAAGGAATCCATGAAGGGGGCATCCCACAACTCCCAACGTGGGAAAACCTCAATGGCCTCGAGATTCCGCTCCCTTCATGAAGCGGCCGTCATGCTCAGAAACTCCAACCTGAGCCAACGTCTGATCCTCGCCCTGACTTCAGATGCATGAGATATTGGTTCAGATCTGCAGGGGGTACCTGCCGTGCCCTCGCCCTGAAACCCAAGTCTAGCTTGTCTTCTCAGACTTCCGTCCTCACACTCCTGGCCCCGAAGCCCTCAAGTTTGACAATTCCGGACCCACAATGCAGCACTCTGCCTGCCCTCTAGAAAAAAAATTATTGCCTCATGAGCTGCCCAGGCACCTTAAATGAGGGTAAACCTACACAGCACTCGACTTTACCCAAATTATATAGTCTAACCTGGGCACTAATGCACTGTCGAACACAACCTGAGCTCGGACCTCCTGACCAACACCCAGAAAGCTGACCGCACACTGAGCACATAAAACCCGCCATGGCCTTAGGTCATCATCTCTTCCCTACCTCAGTTTTCAGGCTTCAGAACCGAGACCTTATCTCCAATCACTTCCCAGGGGTGAGTGTGATGCAGAAATCAGAACTCCTCCTTACCCATGGCAAGAACCCTGTGGTTGGCACGTTGTCCTACGTTCAGTGTAGGAGAAACCAGCATTCACCCTGAGGCCCCGCCCATTCTTGAGTGCGACGAGGGCATACACACGCATTGTGACCCTCAGCATGAGTCCTTTCCTCTAGTAAGTCCTCTCAGTTTCTGGACCATTAGATGTCATAATGGGCTTGACATATCCCTAGGCCCCAATTTTTAACCAAATTTCTGATGGTCCAGTCGCCCCTCCCCAGGGCTCTACTCTGGAATCCCTCATTTGTTGGGACACCTGAGGATAAAAAAGAAAAAAACAAGAATAAAAAAAAAAAGGACTTCTTCCAGCCCACAGAATGAACCCAAACTCTTTGGACGGGGCCAAACCACCAGAGAGTAAGACTCGTCCATTTCCCATGAAGTCACCCAGAAATTCCACGACCATGAGTGACACGATATCCAGAGACAAAAACTTGAGCAGGAGCTTCACACTCGCCCTTCTTTCAAATCCCGAAGAGTTCTCCTCATGGTCTGTAGATCAGTCCTGCCATACCTATGACCCGAAACATAAGCCGAGTTTTTGTTTTCAGACAACTGTCCAAACAGCCCTGGCCTACACAACCTACAGGCTCAGGCCCCTGGAGCCAAACCTGAGGACTGTACTTGCCCTCTCCAAGGGAATTGTGTGTGGCCATTCCAATGGCCACAACCCTTTTAATAGGATAAACCTCCAAAGTCCCTGATCCATCTCAATAGTGGTGACTTCCCAGGAAAAACAGGGGCAATCTGAGCCCAACTGAGCACCTACCTGCACTCCGACCCATAGACAGATGTCCCCAGAGGTAAAAAGGAAAGAACAGGCCCCTAGGCACTAATCAGATCCATTGCTTTGGTTTCCAGGCATCTCTCCTCAGAGGCCTGGATTTCAAAAGCAGCATATAGCTGTTTCTTCACTTACCCATCAGAAAACATCTCATCTACACATGGGAAACTTGCACGTTGGAGCTGTGTCAAAGCCTCTGTTTAGGAGAACCCTTTAGGGCCCCAGTGCCACCGCTTCATTCCAACGTCTCCATAGACACAAAAGCACGCTGGACCCATCCCCAGGGGTGTCCATTTCAACTCAGCGTCCTCGGTTGCTCCCCACAGATCCAGGAGATCTAACCTGTCTTGTTGCTAGGAGACAATTGGAATGCGAGGTGGGCTACCCAGCCATCCATCCTTAGAACCCTGCTCAGAATCATTGGCCTGGAGCCAAACAACTGGTCTCAATTGTCCGGCAGAAGACTCTCTGCAGTTTGGAGCTTCTCACAACTCCCATCGTGGGAAAACACCCATGGCCTCGTGATGCCCCCCCCCTCCATTCATGAAGGAGCCATCAGGGACAGAAACTCGAACCTGAGCGATCGGCTGATCCTCGCGCTGACTTCAGATGCACGAGACCTCGATTCAGGTCTGTAGATTGTGCGTGCCATGGCCTCACCCAGAAACCTAAGCTTAGCTTGTGTTCTCAGACTTTTGTCGTCAGACTACTGGCCCACAAGCCCTCCAGTTTGGCAATCCAGAACTACAATGCAGCATTCTGCCGGCTCTGCAGAAGAAAAACATTGTCTTCTGGGGCTACCCAGTAACCCCAAATGAGGATCAACCTGCACCGACCTTGGCTGTACCCCAAATACATAGGCTGACCAGGGCACTAATGCCCTTTTTGACACAGCCTGAGCCTGGACCCCCTGGCCCCTTCCAGACAGCTGGCCGCACACTGAGCACATCGAGCTGCCATGGCCTTAGGTCGTCATTTCTTCCCAACATCAGTTTTCAGGTTTTAGAACCTAGACCTTATCTCCAGTCACTGCCCAGGGTTGAAGGTGATGCAGAAATCAGAACTCCTTCCCCATGGCAAGAAACCTTGTGGTTGGCATGTTGTCCAACGTTCAGTGTAGTTGAAACCAGTGTGGCCCATGAGGCCCCGCCCATGCTTGCGGGCCACATTGGTCACAAACACACATTGTGACGCTCAGGCTGAGCCCAGTCCTCAAGTAAGGCCACTCAGTGGCTGGATGAAGAGATAGCATATTGGGCTTGCCATGCCCCTAGGCCCCAATTTTAAACCATAGTTCGGGTTGTCCCTTCAGTCTTCCCCACGGCTTGGCTTTGGAATTCCTCTTTTGGTGGGACACCTGAGGTAACAAAACTGAAATGAGTCCTCCCATCCCACAGATTGACGAAAAGCAATTGCGAATCGGGCCAAATCCTCAGAGAGGAAGATTCGTCCATGGCCCATGAGGCCTCCCCGTCATTCCACGGCTATCACTGATACAAAATCCAGAGACAAAAGTTTGAGGAAGCACCTCAGACTCGCACTTTCTTCATATCCTGAAGAGTTCTTCTCATGGTTTGTAGATCGGGCCTGCCATACCTACGTCACCAAACCTAAGCTGAGTTTGTGTTTTCAGACTTCTGTCCTCAAAGTCTTGGGCAACACACCCTCCAGGCTGGGCCCCTGGAGCCACACATTCGGACTGTGCCTACCAATCCATGGGAATTCTGCCCATTCCATGGTCCAAAATCGTACAAATTAGGAGAAACCTCCAAAGTCCCTGAGGCCATCCCAATAGTGTAGGTCGCCCGGAACAAACAAGGGCTGTCTGACACCAGCTGATAATCGACCTCCACTCATAACATAGATGGATGTCCCCGGAGAAGAAGATTGAACCAGACAGGACCCTAGGCCATAATAGGATCCATTGCTTTGGGTTACAGGCATGTGTCCTCAAAAGTCTGATTCCAATACGAGCATAGGTGTTTTCCTGTGGCACCCATCAGAACTCATCTCGTCTCCACAAGGAAACCTGTGCATGGGAGCCATGTCCAAAGCTTAGGAGAGTACTTCAGGGTCCCGGTGCCACCGCCCCATTCCAAGGCCCTCATGGACACAAAAACACATTAGGACCCATCCTCAGGAAAGTCCATTTCAACTCAGCCACCCCGGTTGCTCCCGCAGAGCCATCAGATGTAAACTGTCTTGTTGCTAGGAGACAATTGGAATGCGAGGCGGGCTTCCCAGGCATCCATCCGCGAACGGTGCTCTGGAGTCATTCCATATGGGATGTCCTGGAGCTGTCCAACAGGTCTCAATTGTCCCGCAGAAGGAATCCATGAAGGGGGCATCCCACAACTCCCAACGTGGGAAAACCTCAATGGCCTCGAGATTCCGCTCCCTTCATGAAGCGGCCGTCATGCTCAGAAACTCCAACCTGAGCCAACGTCTGATCCTCGCCCTGACTTCAGATGCATGAGATATTGGTTCAGATCTGCAGGGGGTACCTGCCGTGCCCTCGACCTGAAACCCAAGTCTAGCTTGTCTTCTCAGACTTCCGTCCTCACACTCCTAGTCCCGAAGCTTTCAAGTTTGGCAATTCCGGACCCACAATGCAGCACTCTGCCTGCCCTCTAGAAAAAAAATTATTGCCTCATGAGCTGCCCAGGCACCTTAAATGAGGGTAAACCTACACAGCACTCGACTTTACCCAAATTATATAGTCTAACCTGGGCACTAATGCATTGTCGAACACAACCTGAGCCCGGACCTCCTGACCAACACCCAGAAAGCTGACCGCACACTGAGCACATAAAACCCGCCATGGCCTTAGGTCATCATCTCTTCCCTCCCTCAGTTTTCAGGCTTCAGAACCGAGACCTTATCTCCAATCACTGCCCAGGGGTGAGTGTGATGCAGAAATTAGAACTCCTCTTTACCCATGGCAAGACCCTTGTGGTTGGCACATTGTCCAACGTTCAGTGATAGGAGAAACCAGCATTCACCCTGAGGCCCCGCCCATTCTTCAGTGTGACGAGGACATACACACGCATTGTGACCCTGAGCACAAGTCCTGTCCTATAGTAAGTCCTCTCAGTTTCTGGACCATTAGATTTCATAATGGGCTTGACATGTCCCTAGGCCCCAATTTTTAACCAGATTTCTGATAGTCCAGTCGGCCCTCCCCAGGGCTCTACTCTGGAATCCCTCATTTGGTGGGACACCTGAGGTTAAAAAAGAAAAACAACAACAACAACAACAACAACAACAAAATGAACTTCTTGCAGCCCACAGAATGACCCCAAACTCTTTAGACGGGGCCAAACCACCAGAGAGTAAGACTCGTCCATTTCCCATGAAGTCACCCAGAAATTCCACGACCATGAGTGACACGATATCCAGAGACAAAAACTTGAGCAGGAGCCTCACACTCGCCCTTCTTTCAAATCCCGAAGAGTTCTCCTCATGGCCTGTAGATCAGTCCTGCCATACCTATGACCCGAAACATAAGCCGAGTTTGTGTTTTCAGACAACTGTCCAAACAGCCCTGGCCTACACAACCTACAGGCTCAGGCCCCTGGAGCCAAACCTGAGGACTGTACTTGCCCTCTCCAAGGGAATTGTGTGTGGCCATTCCAAAGGCCACAACCCTTTTAATAGGATAAACCTCCAAAGTCCCTGATCCATCTCAATAGTGGTGACTTCCCAGGAAAAACAGGGGCAATCTGAGCCCAACTGAGCACCTACCTGCACTCCGACCCATAGACAGATGTCCCCAGAGGTAAAAAGGAACGAACAGGCCCCTAGGCACTAATCAGATCCATTGCTTTGGTTTCCAGGCATCTCTCCTCAGAGGCCTGGATTTCAAAAGCAGCATATAGCTGTTTCTTCACTTACCCATCAGAAAACATCTCATCTACACATGGGAAACTTGCACGTTGGAGCTGTGTCAAAGCCTCTGTTTAGGAGAACCCTTTAGGGCCCCAGTGCCACCGCTTCATTCCAACGTCTCCATAGACACAAAAGCACGCTGGACCCATCCCCAGGGGTGTCCATTTCAACTCAGCGTCCTCGGTTGCTCCCCACAGATCCAGGAGATCTAACCTGTCTTGTTGCTAGGAGACAATTGGAATGCGAGGTGGGCTACCCAGCCATCCATCCTTAGAACCCTGCTCAGAATCATTGGCCTGGAGCCAAACAACTGGTCTCAATTGTCCGGCAGAAGACTCTCTGCAGTTTGGAGCTTCTCACAACTCCCATCGTGGGAAAACACCCATGGCCTCGTGATGCCCCCCCCCATTCATGAAGGAGCCATCAGGGACAGAAACTCGAACCTGAGCGATCGGCTGATCCTCGCGCTGACTTCAGATGCACGAGACCTCGATTCAGGTCTGTAGATTGTGCGTGCCATGGCCTCACCCAGAAACCTAAGCTTAGCTTGTGTTCTCAGACTTTTGTCGTCAGACTACTGGCCCACAAGCCCTCCAGTTTGGCAATCCAGAACTACAATGCAGCATTCTGCCGGCTCTGCAGAAGAAAAACATTGTCTTCTGGGGCTACCCAGTAACCCCAAATGAGGATCAACCTGCACCGACCTTGGCTGTACCCCAAATACATAGGCTGACCAGGGCACTAATGCCCTTTTTGACACAGCCTGAGCCTGGACCCCCTGGCCCCTTCCAGACAGCTGGCCGCACACTGAGCACATCGAGCTGCCATGGCCTTAGGTCGTCATTTCTTCCCAACATCAGTTTTCAGGTTTTAGAACCTAGACCTTATCTCCAGTCACTGCCCAGGGTTGAAGGTGATGCAGAAATCAGAACTCCTTCCCCATGGCAAGAAACCTTGTGGTTGGCATGTTGTCCAACGTTCAGTGTAGTTGAAACCAGTGTGGCCCATGAGGCCCCGCCCATGCTTGCGGGCCACATTGGTCACAAACACACATTGTGACGCTCAGGCTGAGCCCAGTCCTCAAGTAAGGCCACTCAGTGGCTGGATGAAGAGATAGCATATTGGGCTTGCCATGCCCCTAGGCCCCAATTTTAAACCATAGTTCGGGTTGTCCCTTCAGTCTTCCCCACGGCTTGGCTTTGGAATTCCTCTTTTGGTGGGACACCTGAGGTAACAAAACTGAAATGAGTCCTCCCATCCCACAGATTGACGAAAAGCAATTGCGAATCGGGCCAAATCCTCAGAGAGGAAGATTCGTCCATGGCCCATGAGGCCTCCCCGTCATTCCACGGCTATCACTGATACAAAATCCAGAGACAAAAGTTTGAGGAAGCACCTCAGACTCGCACTTTCTTCATATCCTGAAGAGTTCTTCTCATGGTTTGTAGATCGGGCCTGCCATACCTACGTCACCAAACCTAAGCTGAGTTTGTGTTTTCAGACTTCTGTCCTCAAAGTCTTGGGCAACACACCCTCCAGGCTGGGCCCCTGGAGCCACACATTCGGACTGTGCCTACCAATCCATGGGAATTCTGCCCATTCCATGGTCCAAAATCGTACAAATTAGGAGAAACCTCCAAAGTCCCTGAGGCCATCCCAATAGTGTAGGTCGCCCGGAACAAACAAGGGCTGTCTGACACCAGCTGATAATCGACCTCCACTCATAACATAGATGGATGTCCCCGGAGAAGAAGATTGAACCAGACAGGACCCTAGGCCATAATAGGATCCATTGCTTTGGGTTACAGGCATGTGTCCTCAAAAGTCTGATTCCAATACGAGCATAGGTGTTTTCCTGTGGCACCCATCAGAACTCATCTCGTCTCCACAAGGAAACCTGTGCATGGGAGCCATGTCCAAAGCTTAGGAGAGTACTTCAGGGTCCCGGTGCCACCGCCCCATTCCAAGGCCCTCATGGACACAAAAACACATTAGGACCCATCCTCAGGAAAGTCCATTTCAACTCAGCCACCCCGGTTGCTCCCGCAGAGCCATCAGATGTAAACTGTCTTGTTGCTAGGAGACAATTGGAATGCGAGGCGGGCTTCCCAGGCATCCATCCGCGAACGGTGCTCTGGAGTCATTCCATATGGGATGTCCTGGAGCTGTCCAACAGGTCTCAATTGTCCCGCAGAAGGAATCCATGAAGGGGGCATCCCACAACTCCCAACGTGGGAAAACCTCAATGGCCTCGAGATTCCGCTCCCTTCATGAAGCGACCGTCATGCTCAGAAACTCCAACCTGAGCCAACGTCTGATCCTCGCCCTGACTTCAGATGCATGAGATATTGGTTCAGATCTGCAGGGGGTACCTGCCGTGCCCTCGACCTGAAACCCAAGTCTAGCTTGTCTTCTCAGACTTCCGTCCTCACACTCCTGGTCCCGAAGCTTTCAAGTTTGGCAATTCCGGACCCACAATGCAGCACTCTGCCTGCCCTCTAGAAAAAAAATTATCCTCATGAGCTGCCCAGGCACCTTAAATGAGGGTAAACCTACACAGCACTCGACTTTACCCAAATTATATAGTCTAACCTGGGCACTAATGCACTGTCGAACACAACCTGAGCCCGGACCTCCTGACCAACACCCAGAAAGCTGACCGCACACTGAGCACATAAAACCCGCCATGGCCTTAGGTCATCATCTCTTCCCTCCCTCAGTTTTCAGGCTTCAGAACCGAGACCTTATCTCCAATCACTGCCCAGGGGTGAGTGTGATGCAGAAATTAGAACTCCTCTTTACCCATGGCAAGACCCTTGTGGTTGGCACATTGTCCAACGTTCAGTGATAGGAGAAACCAGCATTCACCCTGAGGCCCCGCCCATTCTTCAGTGCGACGAGGGCATACACACGCATTGTGACCCTCAGCATGAGTCCTGTCCTCTAGTAAGTCCTCTCAGTGGCTGGACCATTAGATGTCATAATGGGCTTGACATGTCCCTAGGCCCCAATTTTTAACCAGATTTCTGATAGTCCAGTCGCCCCTCCCCAGGGCTATACTCTGGAATCCCTCATTTGTTGGGACACCTGAGGTTAAAAAAGAAAAACAACAACAACAACAACAACAACAACAAAAATGAACTTCTTGCAGCCCACAGAATGACCCCAAACTCTTTAGACGGGGCCAAACCACCAGAGAGTAAGACTCGTCCATTTCCCATGAAGTCACCCAGAAATTCCACGACCATGAGTGACACGATATTCCTTGGCCTCATGAGGCCCCCACTTCATGAAGGTGCCATCATGGACACATACTCCAGCCTCAGCCAACGTCTGATCCTCAGCCTGACTTCAGATGCAGGAGATTTTGATTCAGACTCTGCAGAGTGGGCCTGCTCTGCCCTTGGCTCCAATCCTCACACTAGCTTGTGTTTTCAGACTTCCGTCCTCACACTCCTGGCCCACAAACCCTCCCTACTGGGAATTCTGGGGCCACAATGAAGCACTGTGCCTGCCTCCCAGGAGAAAAACATTGTCTATGGCGCTGCCCAGAAACCCCAAATGAGGATCAAACTGCTTGGCCCTCGGCAACACCCCAATTGCATAGGCTACCTTAAACAGTGATGCTCTGTCGCAAATAGCCTGAGCCCAGACCTTCCAACAGACACGGACACAGCTGGATGCAAACCCAGCACATTGGACCCGCCACTGCCTTAGGCCACCATCCATTCCCAACCTGGGTTTTCAGTCATCGGAACCTAGACCTTATCTCCAATCCCTGCACAGGGGGGAACCTGATGCACAAGTCAGAACCCCTCCTTCCCCATGGCAAGAAACCTTTCTGCTGGCAGTGAGTCAAACCTTCAGTGTAGGAGAAAACGGCATGGCCCATGAGGCCACGCCCAAGCGTGAGGGCCGCCTTGGGCACAAACACACATTGTGACCCTCAGCGTGAGTACCTTATTCAAGTAACGCCTCTCAATGACTGGACCAAGAGCCTGCATATGTGGCTTGCCATGCCCATAGGCACGCAGGACTAACTAGATGGTGTGTATTCCAGTTGAGGGAACCCACTGCTGTGCTCTAGAGTCCCTCTCCTTGGGGGTCCCTTGTGGCAGAAAACAGTACTCTTCATTCCCACAGAATGAACACAAACACTTGGGAGCTTGGACAATCCCCCGAGAGGAAGGCTCTTCCTCGGCCTCTGAGACAACCTCTACCCTGACCGGACACTGTAAACGCAACACCCAGAGACAAAATCCTGAGTGACTGCCTCCCACTTGCCCTACTTTGATTTCCAGAGGATCTCCCCTCACGGACTAGAGATCAGGCCTGCCATTACATTGGCCCCTAGCTGAGCCAAGTTTGCTTTTTCAGACATCTGTCCCCACAGCCCTGGCAAACACAGCCTCTAGGCTGGGTCCTCTGGAGCCATACCACAGGACCGTGCCTGCTCTCTCCTGGGAAACTGTGTCCATTCCTTTGGCCACACACCTCCAGAATATGAGAAACCTCAAAGCCTCCGAGGACATCCCACTACTGGGAGCCTCACTGGACTCACAGGGGCATTCGGACACAAGCTGAGCAGCTACATCCATGAATGCATGCACACAGATGTCAACAGAGATAGAAGGTTGAGCCGGACAGGCCTTTGGGCCGTAGTCTCAACTCTTGCTTTGGTTTCCAGGTGTCACTCCTCAGAGGCTTTGGTTCGAAGAACAGGGTATGGGGCTTTCCTGAGGCACGGAACAGAACTCCTCTCGCCTCCACATGGGAAGTTTCCTTGTTGGAGCCGTGTCAAACACCTCATGTTGGAGAATCCTGCAGAGTCCCTGAGCCACCTCCACATTCCAAGGTCTCCCAGGCCACCAAGCCACAGTAGGACTCATCTTCAGGAGAGACCATTTCAACTCTCCCCTCTGGGTAGCTCACCCAGGAGCCCGCAGATTGAGCCTGCCTTGTCCTGACTAAAGAGTGGGAATATGAGGTGGAGTTCCCAGGCATCCATGCTTAGACACCTGCTCTCGAGTCTTTCCATATGGGGCCTCTTGGAACCATCCAATAGGACTCGACTGTCGTGCAGAAGGTAACCTTCAGTTTTGGAGCAGTTCACAAATCCCATCGTAGCCAAAACTTTCTGGCTTCATGAAGCCCCCACATCCTTCAGGAAGAGGCCATGCTGGAAAAGAACTCTAGCATGAGGCACGTCTCATAGTTGACATGACCTCAGTGCAGGAGATCTCGATTCAGCCTCTGCAGAGTGGGCCTGCCGTGCCCTCGGTCCCAAACCTAACGCTAGCTTGTGTTTTCAGACTTCCTTCCTCACACTCCTGGCAAACAAGCCCTCCGGACTAGGAACTCCGGAACCAAAACCCAGCCCAGTGTCTGCCCAACGGAAAAAAAACGTTTCCCTGTGGGGCTCTCCAGAAAACCCAGATGAGGATCAACCTGCTCGGGCCTCGACGGTACCCGAACTCGATAGGCTGCTCTGGGCACTCATGCTCTGCCTGACACAGCCTGAAGCCAGACGTCCAGACAGACAAGGAGACAGCTGGCCGCACACCCAGCACTTCGGACACGCCATGGTCTTATGCCGTCACCTCATCCTAACCTTGGTTTTCAGATATCTGAACCTAGACATTATATCAATTCTCCACACAGCTGGGTATAGCAAGCACAAAACAGAACTCCTCCTTCCCCATGGCTGTAAAGCTTGCTCTTGGCATGGAGTCACACCTTCAGGGTGGGAGAAACCTTCATGGCTTCTGATGCCACGCCCAAACTTGAGTGCTGCTTGGGCACAAATTCACACTGTGACCCTCAGCATGAGCCCCATGTCAAAGAAAGGCCTGTCAGGGCCTGGACCAAGAGCCCACATATGGGGCTTGCCAAGCCCCTATGCACCCAATCCTCACCACGGTATGAATTTTCCAGTCGCCCCGCCCGTACCTGGAGCTCTGCTCTGGAATCCCTTTCTTGGAGAGACCCATGAGCCAGACAACACGACTCCACCCTTCCCACAAAATGACCCCAAACTCTTGGGAGCTGGGACAAATCCCCAGAGAGGGATACTCGTCCACAGTACCTGAGGCCACCGCTCCAATCCACGGCTATCCCGGACACAACATCCAGAGACAAAAGCCTGAAGGAACGCCTCCCACTCGCCCTTGTTTCAGAGGCCCAGGAGCTCCCTCTCGGGCTGTACATCCGGCCTGCCATACCCTAGGCGCCACTCATAAGCTGAGTTTGTGTATTCAGACTTCTGTGCCCACAGCCTGGACCCACACAACATCCAGGCTAGGGTTTCTGGACCAAACAGCGAAAGATTGTGCCTGCCCTCTCCAAGGAAAGTGTGCCCAATCCATTGACCACAACCCTAAGGGTTCGGGAAAAGATCCAAGGTCCCTGAGGCCATCAATAGTATAGGCCACCCTGGACTAAGAGGGGCTCTCTGACACCAGCGGAGCAACTAACTCCACTTAGACTCTCAGACAGTGTCCCCAGAGACAGAAGGTTGAAATGGACAGGCCCCCAGGCCCTAATCTGAACCTTAGCTTTGGTTTCCATGTTTCCGTTCTCAGAGGACTGCTTTCGTAGACCAGCACATGGGGCTTTTCTGAGGCACCAAACCAAACCTCTCTCATCTCCACATGGGCAGCTTTCTTACTGGGATGTATCAAACACTTCAGGTAGGAGAGTTCCGCAGGGCCACTGAACAACCAGCACATTCCAAGGTCTCCATGGACCCAAACGCACATTATGACGCATCCTCAGGAGAGGCCATTTCAACTCAGCCCCCTGGGTCGCGTGTTCCAGAGGCAGCAGATCAAACATATCTTGTCGCTAATAGCCAATGGGAATGCGAGGCATGCTGTACAGGGATCCATCCTTCGAACCCTGCTCTCCAGTCCTTCCATATGGTATGTCCTGGAGCCATGCAACAGGACTCGAATGTCCCGCAGAAGGAAACCTTGTGGTTTGGGGCAACCTCCAAACTCAGCGTGGGAAAACTTCCTTGGCCTCATGAGGCCCCCACTTCATGAAGGTGCCATCATGGACACATACTCCAGCCTCAGCCAACGTCTGATCCTCAGCCTGACTTCAGATGCAGGAGATTTTGATTCAGCCTCTGCAGAGTGGGCCTGCTCTGCCCTTGGCTCCAATCCTCACACTAGCTTGTGTTTTCAGACTTCCGTCCTCACACTCCTGGCCCACAAACCCTCCCTACTGGGAATTCTGGGGCCACAATGAAGCACTGTGCCTGCCTCCCAGGAGAAAAACATTGTCTATGGCGCTGCCCAGAAACCCCAAATTAGGATCAAGCTGCTTGGCCCTCGGCAACACCCCAATTGCATAGGCTACCTTAAACAGTGATGCTCTGTCGCAAATAGCCTGAGCCCAGACCTTCCAACAGACACGGACACAGCTGGCTGCACACCCAGCACATTGGACCCGCCACTGCCTTAGGCCACCATCCATTCCCAACCTGGGTTTTCAGTCATCGGAACCTAGACCTTATCTCCAATCCCTGCACAGGGGGGAACCTGATGCACAAGTCAGAACCCCTCCTTCCCCATGGCAAGAAACCTTGCTGCTGGCAGTGAGTCATACCTTCAGTGTAGGAGAAAACGGCATGGCCCATGAGGCCACGCCCAAGCGTGAGGGCCGGCTTGGGCACAAACACACATTGTGACCCTCAGCGTGAGTACCTTTTTCAAATAACGCCTCTCAGTGACTGGACCAAGAGCCCGCATATGTGGCTTGCCATGCCCATAGGCACCCAGGACTAACTAGATGGTGTGTATTCCAGTTGAGGGAACCAACTGCTGTGCTCTAGAGTCCCTCTCCTTGGGGGTCCCCTGTGGCAGAAAACAATACTCTTCATTCCCACAGAATGAACACAAACACTTGGGAGCTTGGACAATCCCCCGAGAGGAAGGCTCTTCCTCGGCCTCTGAGACAACCCCTACCCTGACCGGACACTGTAAACGCAACACCCAGAGACAAAATCCTGAGTGACTGCCTCCCACTTGCCCTACTTTGATTTCCAGAGGATCTCCCCTCACGGACTAGAGATCAGGCCTGCCATTACATTGGCCCCTAGCTGAGCCAAGTTTGCTTTTTCAGACATCTGTCCCCACAGCCCTGGCAAACACAGCCTCTAGGCTGGGTCCTCTGGAGCCATACCACAGGACCGTGCCTGCTCTCTCCTGGGAAACTGTGTCCATTCCTTTGGCCACACACCTCCAGAATATGAGAAACCTCAAAGCCTCCGAGGACATCCCACTACTGGGAGCCTCATGGACTCACAGGGGCATTTGGACACAAGCTGAGCAGCTACATCCATGAATGCATGCACACAGATGTCAACAGAGATAGAAGGTTGAGCCGGACAGGCCTTTAGGCCGTAGTCTCAACTCTTGCTTTGGTTTCCAGGTGTCACTCCTCAGAGGCTTTGGTTCGAAGAACAGGGTATGGGGCTTTCCTGAGGCACGGAACAGAACTCCTCTCGTCTCCACATGGGAAGTTTCCTTGTTGGAGCCGTGTCAAACACCTCATGTTGGAGAATCCTGCAGAGTCCCTGAGCCACCTCCACATTCCAAAGTCTCCCAGGCCACCAAGCCACAGTAGGACTCATCTTCAGGAGAGACCATTTCAACTCTCCCCTCTGGGTAGCTCACCCAGGAGCCCGCAGATTGAGCCTGTCTTGTCCTGACTAAAGAGTGGGAATATGAGGTGGCGTTCCCAGGCATCCATGCTTAGACACCTGCTCTCGAGTCTTTCCATATGGGGCCTCTTGGAACCATCCAATAGGACTCGACTGTCGTGCAGAAGGTAACCTTCAGTTTTGGAGCAGTTCACAAATCCCATCGTAGCCAAAACTTTCTGGCCTCATGAAGCCCCCACATCCTTCAGGAAGAGGCCATGCTGGACAAGAACTCTAGCCTGAGGCACGTCTCATAGTTGACATGACCTCAGTGCAGGAGATCTCGATTCAGCCTCTGCAGAGTGGGCTTGCCATGCCCTCGGTCCCAAACCTCACGCTAGCTTGTGTTTTCAGACTTCCTTCCTCACACTCCTGGCAAACAAGCCTTCCGGACTAGGAACTCCGGAACCAAAACCCAGCCCAGTGTCTGCCCAACGGAAGAAAAATTTTTCCCTGTGGGGCTCTCCAGAAAACCCAGATGAGGATCAACCTGCTCGGGCCTCAATGGTACCCGAACTGGATAGGCTGCTCTGGGCACTCATGCTCTGCCTGACACAGCCTGAAGCCAGACGTCCAGACAGACAAGGAGACAGCTGGCCGCACACCCAGCACTTCGGACACGCCATGGTCTTATGCCGTCACCTCATCCTAACCTTGGTTTTCAGATATCTGAACCTAGACATTATATCAATTCTCCACACAGCTGTGTATAGCAAGCACAAAACAGAACTCCTCCTTCCCCATGGCTGTCAAGCTTGCTCTTGGCATGGAGTCACACCTTCAGGGTGGGAGAAACCTTCATGGCACCTGATGCCACGCCCAAACTTGAGTGCTGCTTGGGCACAAATTCACACTGTGACCCTCAGCATGAGCCCCATGTCAAAGAAAGGCCTGTCAGGGCCTGGACCATGAGCCCACATATGGGCTTGCCAAGCCCCTATGCACCCAATCCTCACCACGGTTTGAATTTTCCAGTCGCCCCGCCCGTACCTGGAGCTCTGCTCTGGAATCCCTTTCTTGGAGAGACCCATGAGCCAGACAACACGACTCCACCCTTCCCACAAAATGACCCCAAACTCTTGGGAGCTGGGACAAATCCCCAGAGAGGGATACTCGTCCACAGTACCTGAGGCCACCGCTCCAATCCACGGCTATCCCGGACACAACATCCAGAGACAAAAGCCTGAAGGAACGCCTCCCACTCGCCCTTGTTTCAGAGGCCCAGGAGCTCCCTCTCGGGCTGTACATCCGGCCGGCCATACCCTAGGCGCCACTCATAAGCTGAGTTTGTGTATTCAGACTTCTGTGCCCACAGCCTGGACCCACACAACATCCAGGCTAGGGCCTCTGGACCAAACAGCGAAAGATTGTGCCTGCCCTCTCCAAGGAAAGTGTGCCCAATCCATTGACCACAACCCTACAGGTTAGGGTAAAGCTCCAAGGTCCCTGAGGCCATCAATAGTATAGGCCACCCTGGACTAAGAGCGGCTCTCTGACACCAGCGGAGCAACTATCTCCACTTAGACTCTCAGACAGTGTCCCCAGAGACAGAAGGTTGAAATGGACAGGCCCCCAGGCCCTAATCTGAACCTTAGCTTTGGTTTCCATGTTTCCGTTCTCAGAGGACTGTTTTCGTACACCAGCACATGGGGCTTTTCTAAGGCACCAAACCAAACCTCTCTCATCTCCACATGGGCAGCTTTCTTACGGGGATGTATCAAACACTTCAGGTAGGAGAGTTCCGCAGGGCCACCGAACAACCAGCACATTCCAAGGTCTCCATGGACCCAAACGCACATTATGACGCATCCTCAGGAGAGGCCATTTCAACTCAGCCCCCTGGGTCGCGTGTTCCAGAGGCAGCAGATCAAACATATCTTGTCGCTAATAGCCAATGGGAATGCGAGGCATGCTGTACAGGGATCCATCCATCGAACCCTGCTCTCCAGTCCTTCCATATCGTATGTCCTGGAGCCATGCAACAGGACTCGAATGTCCCGCAGAAGGAAACCTTGTGGTTTGGGGCAACCTCCAAACTCAGCATGGGAAAACTTCCTTGGCCTCATGAGGCCCCCACTTCATGAAGGTGCCATCAGGGACACATACTCCAGCCTCAGCCAACGTCTGATCCTCAGCCTGACTTCAGATGCAGGAGATTTTGATTCAGCCTCTGCAGAGTGGGCCTGCTCTGCCCTTGGCTCCAATCCTCACACTAGCTTGTGTTTTCAGACTTCCGTCCTCACACTCCTGGCCCACAAACCCTCCCTACTGGGAATTCTGGGGCCACAATGAAGCACTGTGCCTGCCTCCCAGGCGAAAAACATTGTCTATGGCGCTGCCCAGAAACCCCAAATGAGGATCAAACTGCTTGGCCCTCGGCAACACCCCAATTGCATAGGCTACCTTAAACAGTGATGCTCTGTCGCAAATAGCCTGAGCCCAGACCTTCCAACAGACACCGACACAGCTGGCTGCACACCCAGCACATTGGACCCGCCACTGCCTTAGGCCACCATCCATTCCCAACCTGGGTTTTCAGTCATCGGAACCTAGACCTTATCTCCAATCCCTGCACAGGGGGGAACCTGATGCACAAGTCAGAACCCCTCCTTCCCCCTGGCAAGAAACCTTGCTGCTGGCAGTGAGTCAAACCTTCAGTGTAGGAGAAAACGGCATGGCCCATGAGGCCACGCCCAAGCGTGAGGGCCGCCTTGGGCACAAACACACATTGCGACCCTCAGCGTGAGTACCTTTTTCAAGTAACGCCTCTCAGTGACTGGACCAAGAGCCCGCATATGTGGCTTGCCATGCCCATAGGCACCCAGGACTAACTAGATGGTGTGTATTCCAGTTGAGGGAACCCACTGCTGTGCTCTAGAGTCCCTCTCCTGGGGGGGTCCCCTGTGGCAGAAAACAGTACTCTTCATTCCCACAGAATGAACACAAACACTTGGGAGCTTGGACAATCCCCCGAGAGGAAGGCTCTTCCTCGGCCTCTGAGACAACCCCTACCCTGACCGGACACTGTAAACGCAACACCCAGAGACAAAATCCTGAGTGACTGCCTCCCACTTGCCCTACTTTGATTTCCAGAGGATCTCCCCTCACGGACTAGAGATCAGGCCTGCCATTACATTGGCCCCTAGCTGAGCCAAGTTTGCTTTTTCAGACATCTGTCCCCACAGCCCTGGCAAACACAGCCTCTAGGCTGGGTCCTCTGGAGCCATACCACAGGACCGTGCCTGCTCTCTCCTGGGAAACTGTGTCCATTCCTTTGGCCACACACCTCCAGAATATGAGAAACCTCAAGGCCTCCGAGGACATCCCACTACTGGGAGCCTCACTGGACTCACAGGGGAATTCGGACACAAGCTGAGCAGCTACATCCATGAATGCATGCACACAGATGTCAACAGAGATAGAAGGTTGAGCCGGACAGGCCTTTAGGCCGTAGTCTCAACTCTTGCTTTGGTTTCCAGGTGTCACTCCCCAGAGGCTTTGGTTCGAAGAACAGGGTATGGGGCTTTCCTGAGGCACGGAACAGAACTCCTCTCGTCTCCACATGGGAAGTTTCCTTGTTGGAGCCGTGTCAAACACCTCATGTTGGAGAATCCTGCAGAGTCCCTGAGCCACCTCCACATTCCAAAGTCTCCCAGGCCACCAAGCCACAGTAGGACTCATCTTCAGGAGAGACCATTTCAACTCTCCCCTCTGGGTAGCTCACCCAGGAGTCCGCAGATTGAGCCTGCCTTGTCCTGACTAAAGAGTGGGAATATGAGGTGGCGTTCCCAGGCATCCATGCTTAGACACCTGCTCTCGAGTCTTTCCATATGGGGCCTCTTGGAACCATCCAATAGGACTCAACTGTCGTGCAGAAGGTAACCTTCAGTTTTGGAGCAGTTCACAAATCCCATCGTAGCCAAAACTTTCTGGCCTCATGAAGCCCCCACACCCTTCAGGAAGAGGCCATGCTGGACAAGAACTCTAGCCTGAGGCACGTCTCATAGTTGACATGACCTCAGTGCAGGAGATCTCGATTCAGCCTCTGCAGAGTGGGCCTGCCGTGCCCTCGGTCCCAAACCTCACGCTAGCTTGTGTTTTCAGACTTCCTTCCTCACACTCCTGGCAAAGAAGCCCTCCGGACTAGGAACTCCGGAACCAAAAATCCAGCCCAGTGTCTGCCCAACGGAAGAAAAATGTTTCCCTGTGGGGCTCTCCAGAAAACCCAGATGAGGATCAACCTGCTCAGGCCTCGACGGTACCCGAACTCGATAGGCTGCTCTGGGCACTCATGCTCTGCCTGACACAGCCTGAAGCCAGACCTCCAGACAGACAAGGAGACAGCTGGCCGCACACCCAGCACTTCGGACACGCCATGTTCTTATGACGTCACCTCATCCTAACCTTGGTTTTCAGATATCTGAACCTAGACATTATATCAATTCTCCACACAGCTGGGTATAGCAAGCACAAAACAGAACTCCTCCTTCCCCATGGCTGTCAAGCTTGCTCTTGGCATGGAGTCACACCTTCAGGGTGGGAGAAACCTTCATGGCCCCTGATGCCACGCCCAAACTTGAGTGCTGCTTGGGCACAAATTCATACTGTGACCCTCAGCATGAGCCCCATGTCAAAGAAAGGCCTGTCAGGGCCTGGACCAAGAGCCCACATATGGGGCTTGCCAAGCCCCTATGCACCCAATCCTCACCACGGTTTGAATTTTCCAGTCGCCCCGCCCGTACCTGGAGCTCTGCTCTGGAATCCCTTTCTTGGAGAGACCCATGAGCCAGACAACACGACTCCACCCTTCCCACAAAATGACCCCAAACTCTTGGGAGCTGGGACAGATCCCCAGAGAGGGATACTCGTCCACAGTACCTGAGGCCACCGCTCCAATCCACGGCTATCCCGGACACAACATCCAGAGACAAAAGCCTGAAGGAACGCCTCCCACTCGCCCTTGTTTCAGAGTCCCAGGAGCTCCCTCTCGGGCTGTACATCCGGCCTGCCATACCCTAGGCGCCACTCATAAGCTGAGTTTGTGTATTCAGACTTCTGTGCCCACAGCCTGGACCCACACAACATCCAGGCTAGGGCCTCTGGACCAAACAGCGAAAGATTGTGCCTGCCCTCTCCAAGGAAAGTGTGCCCAATCCATTGACCACAACCCTACAGGTTAGGGAAAAGCTCCAAGGTCCCTGAGGCCATCAATAGTATAGGCCACCCTGGACTAAGAGCGGCTCTCTGACACCAGCGGAGCAACTATCTCCACTTAGACTCTCAGACAGTGTCCCCAGAGACAGAAGGTTGAAATGGACAGGCCCCCAGGCCCTAATCTGAACCTTAGCTTTGGTTTCCATGTTTCCGTTCTCAGAGGACTGTTTTCGTACACCAGCACATGGGGCTTTTCTGAGGCACCAAACCAAACCTCTCTCATCTCCACATGGGCAGCTTTCTTACGGGGATGTATCAAACACTTCAGGTAGGAGAGTTCCGCAGGGCCACCGAACAACCAGCACATTCCAAGGTCTCCATGGACCCAAACGCACATTATGACGCATCCTCAGGAGAGGCCATTTCAACTCAGCCCCCTGGGTCGCGTGTTCCAGAGGCAGCAGATCAAACATATCTTGTCGCTAATAGCCAATGGGAATGCGAGGCATGCTGTACAGGGATCCATCCATCGAACCCTGCTCTCCAGTCCTTCCATATCGTATGTCCTGGAGCCATGCAACAGGACTCGAATGTCCCGCAGAAGGAAACCTTGTGGTTTGGGGCAACCTCCAAACTCAGCGTGGGAAAACTTCCTTGGCCTCATGAGGCCCCCACTTCATGAAGGTGCCATCATGGACACATACTCCAGCCTCAGCCAACGTCTGATCCTCAGCCTGACTTCAGATGCAGGAGATTTTGATTCAGACTCTGCAGAGTGGGCCTGCTCTGCCCTTGGCTCCAATCCTCACACTAGCTTGTGTTTTCAGACTTCCGTCCTCACACTCCTGGCCCACAAACCCTCCCTACTGGGAATTCTGGGGCCACAATGAAGCACTGTGCCTGCCTCCCAGGAGAAAAACATTGTCTATGGCGCTGCCCAGAAACCCCAAATGAGGATCAAACTGCTTGGCCCTCGGCAACACCCCAATTGCATAGGCTACCTTAAACAGTGATGCTCTGTCGCAAATAGCCTGAGCCCAGACCTTCCAACAGACACCGACACAGCTGGCTGCACACCCAGCACATTGGACCCGCCACTGCCTTAGGCCACCATCCATTCCCAACCTGGGTTTTCAGTCATCGGAACCTAGACCTTATCTCCAATCCCTGCACAGGGGGGAACCTGATGCACAAGTCAGAACCCCTCCTTCCCCCTGGCAAGAAACCTTGCTGCTGGCAGTGAGTCAAACCTTCAGTGTAGGAGAAAACGGCATGGCCCATGAGGCCACGCCCAAGCGTGAGGGCCGCCTTGGGCACAAACACACATTGCGACCCTCGGCGTGAGTACCTTTTTCAAGTAACGCCTCTCAGTGACTGGACCAAGAGCCCGCATATGTGGCTTGCCATGCCCATAGGCACTCAGGACTAACTAGATGGTGTGTATTCCAGTTGAGGGAACCCACTGCTGTGCTCTAGAGTCCCTCTCCTGGGGGGGTCCCCTGTGGCAGAAAACAGTACTCTTCATTCCCACAGAATGAACACAAACACTTGGGAGCTTGGACAATCCCCCGAGAGGAAGGCTCTTCCTCGGCCTCTGAGACAACCCCTACCCTGACCGGACACTGTAAACGCAACACCCAGAGACAAAATCCTGAGTGACTGCCTCCCACTTGCCCTACTTTGATTTCCAGAGGATCTCCCCTCACGGACTAGAGATCAGGCCTGCCATTACATTGGCCCCTAGCTGAGCCAAGTTTGCTTTTTCAGACATCTGTCCCCACAGCCCTGGCAAACACAGCCTCTAGGCTGGGTCCTCTGGAGCCATACCACAGGACCGTGCCTGCTCTCTCCTGGGAAACTGTGTCCATTCCTTTGGCCACACACCTCCAGAATATGAGAAACCTCAAGGCCTCCGAGGACATCCCACTACTGGGAGCCTCACTGGACTCACAGGGGCATTCGGACACAAGCTGAGCAGCTACATCCATGAATGCATGCACACAGATGTCAACAGAGATAGAAGGTTGAGCCGGACAGGCCTTTAGGCCGTAGTCTCAACTCTTGCTTTGGTTTCCAGGTGTCACTCCTCAGAGGCTTTGGTTCGAAGAACAGGGTATGGGGCTTTCCTGAGGCACGGAACAGAACTCCTCTCGTCTCCACATGGGAAGTTTCCTTGTTGGAGCCGTGTCAAACACCTCATGTTGGAGAATCCTGCAGAGTCCCTGAGCCACCTCCACATTCCAAAGTCTCCCAGGCCACCAAGCCACAGTAGGACTCATCTTCAGGAGAGACCATTTCAACTCTCCCCTCTGGGTAGCTCACCCAGGAGCCCGCAGATTGAGCCTGCCTTGTCCTGACTAAAGAGTGGGAATATGAGGTGGCGTTCCCAGGCATCCATGCTTAGACACCTGCTCTCGAGTCTTTCCATATAAGGCCTCTTGAACCATCCAATAGGACTCAACTGTCGTGCAGAAGGTAACCTTCAGTTTTGGAGCAGTTCACAAATCCCATCGTAGCCAAAACTTTCTGGCCTCATGAAGCCCCCACACCCTTCAGGAAGAGGCCATGCTGGACAAGAACTCTAGCCTGAGGCACGTCTCATAGTTGACATGACCTCAGTGCAGGAGATCTCGATTCAGCCTCTGCAGAGTGGGCCTGCCGTGCCCTCGGTCCCAAACCTCACGCTAGCTTGTGTTTTCAGACTTCCTTCCTCACACTCCTGGCAAAGAAGCCCTCCGGACTAGGAACTCCGGAACCAAAATCCAGCCCAGTGTCTGCCCAACGGAAGAAAAATGTTTCCCTGTGGGGCTCTCCAGAAAACCCAGATGAGGATCAACCTGCTCGGGCCTCGACGGTACCCGAACTGGATAGGCTGCTCTGGGCACTCATGCTCTGCCTGACACAGCCTGAAGCCAGACATCCAGACAGACAAGGAGACAGCTGGCCGCACACCCAGCACTTCGGACACGCCATGGTCTTATGCCGTCACCTCATCCTAACCTTGGTTTTCAGATATCTGAACCTAGACATTATATCAATTCTCCACACAGCTGTGTATAACAAGCACAAAACAGAACTCCTCCTTCCCCATGGCTGTCAAGCTTGCTCTTGGCATGGAGTCACACCTTCAGGGTGGGAGAAACCTTCATGGCCCCTGATGCCACGCCCAAACTTGAGTGCTGCTTGGGCACAAATTCACACTGTGACCCTCAGCATGAGCCCCATGTCAAAGAAAGGCCTGTCAGGGCCTGGACCATGAGCCCACATATGGGGCTTGCCAAGCCCCTATGCACCCAATCCTCACCACGGTTTGAATTTTCCAGTCGCCCCGCCCGTACCTGGAGCTCTGCTCTGGAATCCCTTTCTTGGAGAGACCCATGAGCCAGACAACACGACTCCACCCTTCCCACAAAATGACCCCAAACTCTTGGGAGCTGGGACAAATCCCCAGAGAGGGATACTCGTCCACAGTACCTGAGGCCACCGCTCCAATCCACGGCTATCCCGGACACAACATCCAGAGACAAAAGTCTGAAGGAACGCCTCCCACTCGCCCTTGTTTCAGAGGCCCAGGAGCTCCCTCTCGGGCTGTACATCCGGCCGGCCATACCCTTGGCGCCACTCATAAGCTGAGTTTGTGTATTCAGACTTCTGTGCCCACAGCCTGGACCCACACAACATCCAGGCTAGGGCCTCTGGACCAAACAGCGAAAGATTGTGCCTGCCCTCTCCAAGGAAAGTGTGCCCAATCCATTGACCACAACCCTACAGGTTAGGGAAAAGCTCCAAGGTCCCTGAGGCCATCAATAGTATAGGCCACCCTGGACTAAGAGCGGCTCTCTGACACCAGCGGAGCAACTATCTCCACTTAGACTCTCAGACAGTGTCCCCAGAGACAGAAGGTTGAAATGGACAGGCCCCCAGGCCCTAATCTGAACCTTAGCTTTGGTTTCCATGTTTCCGTTCTCAGAGGACTGTTTTCGTACACCAGCACATGGGGCTTTTCTGAGGCACCAAACCAAACCTCTCTCATCTCCACATGGGCAGCTTTCTTACGGGGATGTATCAAACACTTCAGGTAGGAGAGTTCCGCAGGGCCACCGAACAACCAGCACATTCCAAGGTCTCCATGGACCCAAACGCACATTATGACGCATCCTCAGGAGAGGCCATTTCAACTCAGCCCCCTGGGTCGCGTGTTCCAGAGGCAGCAGATCAAACATATCTTGTCGCTAATAGCCAATGGGAATGCGAGGCATGCTGTACAGGGATCCATCCATCGAACCCTGCTCTCCAGTCCTTCCATATCGTATGTCCTGGAGCCATGCAACAGGACTCGAATGTCCCGCAGAAGGAAACCTTGTGGTTTGGGGCAACCTCCAAACTCAGCGTGGGAAAACTTCCTTGGCCTCATGAGGCCCCCACTTCATGAAGGTGCCATCATGGACACATACTCCAGCCTCAGCCAACGTCTGATCCTCAGCCTGACTTCAGATGCAGGAGATTTTGATTCAGACTCTGCAGAGTGGGCCTGCTCTGCCCTTGGCTCCAATCCTCACACTAGCTTGTGTTTTCAGACTTCCGTCCTCACACTCCTGGCCCACAAACCCTCCCTACTGGGAATTCTGGGGCCACAATGAAGCACTGTGCCTGCCTCCCAGGAGAAAAACATTGTCTATGGCGCTGCCCAGAAACCCCAAATGAGGATCAAACTGCTTGGCCCTCGGCAACACCCCAATTGCATAGGCTACCTTAAACAGTGATGCTCTGTCGCAAATAGCCTGAGCCCAGACCTTCCAACAGACACCGACACAGCTGGCTGCACACCCAGCACATTGGACCCGCCACTGCCTTAGGCCACCATCCATTCCCAACCTGGGTTTTCAGTCATCGGAACCTAGACCTTATCTCCAATCCCTGCACAGGGGGGAACCTGATGCACAAGTCAGAACCCCTCCTTCCCCCTGGCAAGAAACCTTGCTGCTGGCAGTGAGTCAAACCTTCAGTGTAGGAGAAAACGGCATGGCCCATGAGGCCACGCCCAAGCGTGAGGGCCGCCTTGGGCACAAACACACATTGCGACCCTCGGCGTGAGTACCTTTTTCAAGTAACGCCTCTCAGTGACTGGACCAAGAGCCCGCATATGTGGCTTGCCATGCCCATAGGCACTCAGGACTAACTAGATGGTGTGTATTCCAGTTGAGGGAACCCACTGCTGTGCTCTAGAGTCCCTCTCCTGGGGGGGTCCCCTGTGGCAGAAAACAGTACTCTTCATTCCCACAGAATGAACACAAACACTTGGGAGCTTGGACAATCCCCCGAGAGGAAGGCTCTTCCTCGGCCTCTGAGACAACCCCTACCCTGACCGGACACTGTAAACGCAACACCCAGAGACAAAATCCTGAGTGACTGCCTCCCACTTGCCCTACTTTGATTTCCAGAGGATCTCCCCTCACGGACTAGAGATCAGGCCTGCCATTACATTGGCCCCTAGCTGAGCCAAGTTTGCTTTTTCAGACATCTGTCCCCACAGCCCTGGCAAACACAGCCTCTAGGCTGGGTCCTCTGGAGCCATACCACAGGACCGTGCCTGCTCTCTCCTGGGAAACTGTGTCCATTCCTTTGGCCACACACCTCCAGAATATGAGAAACCTCAAGGCCTCCGAGGACATCCCACTACTGGGAGCCTCACTGGACTCACAGGGGCATTCGGACACAAGCTGAGCAGCTACATCCATGAATGCATGCACACAGATGTCAACAGAGATAGAAGGTTGAGCCGGACAGGCCTTTAGGCCGTAGTCTCAACTCTTGCTTTGGTTTCCAGGTGTCACTCCTCAGAGGCTTTGGTTCGAAGAACAGGGTATGGGGCTTTCCTGAGGCACGGAACAGAACTCCTCTCGTCTCCACATGGGAAGTTTCCTTGTTGGAGCCGTGTCAAACACCTCATGTTGGAGAATCCTGCAGAGTCCCTGAGCCACCTCCACATTCCAAAGTCTCCCAGGCCACCAAGCCACAGTAGGACTCATCTTCAGGAGAGACCATTTCAACTCTCCCCTCTGGGTAGCTCACCCAGGAGCCCGCAGATTGAGCCTGCCTTGTCCTGACTAAAGAGTGGGAATATGAGGTGGCGTTCCCAGGCATCCATGCTTAGACACCTGCTCTCGAGTCTTTCCATATAAGGCCTCTTGAACCATCCAATAGGACTCAACTGTCGTGCAGAAGGTAACCTTCAGTTTTGGAGCAGTTCACAAATCCCATCGTAGCCAAAACTTTCTGGCCTCATGAAGCCCCCACACCCTTCAGGAAGAGGCCATGCTGGACAAGAACTCTAGCCTGAGGCACGTCTCATAGTTGACATGACCTCAGTGCAGGAGATCTCGATTCAGCCTCTGCAGAGTGGGCCTGCCGTGCCCTCGGTCCCAAACCTCACGCTAGCTTGTGTTTTCAGACTTCCTTCCTCACACTCCTGGCAAAGAAGCCCTCCGGACTAGGAACTCCGGAACCAAAATCCAGCCCAGTGTCTGCCCAACGGAAGAAAAATGTTTCCCTGTGGGGCTCTCCAGAAAACCCAGATGAGGATCAACCTGCTCTGGCCTCGACGGTACCCGAACTGGATAGGCTGCTCTGGGCACTCATGCTCTGCCTGACACAGCCTGAAGCCAGACGTCCAGACAGACAAGGAGACAGCTGGCCGCACACCCAGCACTTCGGACACGCCATGGTCTTATGCCGTCACCTCATCCTAACCTTGGTTTTCAGATATCTGAACCTAGACATTATATCAATTCTCCACACAGCTGTGTATAGCAAGCACAAAACAGAACTCCTCCTTCCCCATGGCTGTCAAGCTTGCTCTTGGCATGGAGTCACACCTTCAGGGTGGGAGAAACCTTCATGGCCCCTGATGCCACGCCCAAACTTGAGTGCTGCTTGGGCACAAATTCACACTGTGACCCTCAGCATGAGCCCCATGTCAAAGAAAGGCCTGTCAGGGCCTGGACCATGAGCCCACATATGGGGCTTGCCAAGCCCCTATGCACCCAATCCTCACCACGGTTTGAATTTTCCAGTCGCCCCGCCCGTACCTGGAGCTCTGCTCTGGAATCCCTTTCTTGGAGAGACCCATGAGCCAGACAACACGACTCCACCCTTCCCACAAAATGACCCCAAACTCTTGGGAGCTGGGACAAATCCCCAGAGAGGGATACTCGTCCACAGTACCTGAGGCCACCGCTCCAATCCACGGCTATCCCGGACACAACATCCAGAGACAAAAGTCTGAAGGAACGCCTCCCACTCGCCCTTGTTTCAGAGGCCCAGGAGCTCCCTCTCGGGCTGTACATCCGGCCGGCCATACCCTAGGCGCCACTCATAAGCTGAGTTTGTGTATTCAGACTTCTGTGCCCACAGCCTGGACCCACACAACATCCAGGCTAGGGCCTCTGGACCAAACAGCGAAAGATTGTGCCTGCCCTCTCCAAGGAAAGTGTGCCCAATCCATTGACCACAACCCTACAGGTTAGGGAAAAGCTCCAAGGTCCCTGAGGCCATCAATAGTATAGGCCACCCTGGACTAAGAGCGGCTCTCTGACACCAGCGGAGCAACTATCTCCACTTAGACTCTCAGACAGTGTCCCCAGAGACAGAAGGTTGAAATGGACAGGCCCCCAGGCCCTAATCTGAACCTTAGCTTTGGTTTCCATGTTTCCGTTCTCAGAGGACTGTTTTCGTACACCAGCACATGGGGCTTTTCTGAGGCACCAAACCAAACCTCTCTCATCTCCACATGGGCAGCTTTCTTACGGGGATGTATCAAACACTTCAGGTAGGAGAGTTCCGCAGGGCCACCGAACAACCAGCACATTCCAAGGTCTCCATGGACCCAAACGCACATTATGACGCATCCTCAGGAGAGGCCATTTCAACTCAGCCCCCTGGGTCGCGTGTTCCAGAGGCAGCAGATCAAACATATCTTGTCGCTAATAGCCAATGGGAATGCGAGGCATGCTGTACAGGGATCCATCCTTCGAACCCTGCTCTCCAGTCCTTCCATATGGTATGTCCTGGAGCCATGCAACAGGACTCGAATGTCCCGCAGAAGGAAACCTTGTGGTTTGGGGCAACCTCCAAACTCAGCGTGGGAAAACTTCCTTGGCCTCATGAGGCCCCCACTTCATGAAGGTGCCATCATGGACACATACTCCAGCCTCAGCCAACGTCTGATCCTCAGCCTGACTTCAGATGCAGGAGATTTTGATTCAGACTCTGCAGAGTGGGCCTGCTCTGCCCTTGGCTCCAATCCTCACACTAGCTTGTGTTTTCAGACTTCCATCCTCACACTCCTGGCCCACAAACCCTCCCTACTGGGAATTCTGGGGCCACAATGAAGCACTGTGCCTGCCTCCCAGGAGAAAAACATTGTCTATGGCGCTGCCCAGAAACCCCAAATGAGGATCAAACTGCTTGGCCCTCGGCAACACCCCAATTGCATAGGCTACCTTAAACAGTGATGCTCTGTCGCAAATAGCCTGAGCCCAGACCTTCCAACAGACACCGACACAGCTGGCTGCACACCCAGCACATTGGACCCGCCACTGCCTTAGGCCACCATCCATTCCCAACCTGGGTTTTCAGTCATCGGAACCTAGACCTTATCTCCAATCCCTGCACAGGGGGGAACCTGATGCACAAGTCAGAACCCCTCCTTCCCCCTGGCAAGAAACCTTGCTGCTGGCAGTGAGTCAAACCTTCAGTGTAGGAGAAAACGGCATGGCCCATGAGGCCACGCCCAAGCGTGAGGGCCGCCTTGGGCACAAACACACATTGCGACCCTCGGCGTGAGTACCTTTTTCAAGTAACGCCTCTCAGTGACTGGACCAAGAGCCCGCATATGTGGCTTGCCATGCCCATAGGCACTCAGGACTAACTAGATGGTGTGTATTCCAGTTGAGGGAACCCACTGCTGTGCTCTAGAGTCCCTCTCCTGGGGGGGTCCCCTGTGGCAGAAAACAGTACTCTTCATTCCCACAGAATGAACACAAACACTTGGGAGCTTGGACAATCCCCCGAGAGGAAGGCTCTTCCTCGGCCTCTGAGACAACCCCTACCCTGACCGGACACTGTAAACGCAACACCCAGAGACAAAATCCTGAGTGACTGCCTCCCACTTGCCCTACTTTGATTTCCAGAGGATCTCCCCTCACGGACTAGAGATCAGGCCTGCCATTACATTGGCCCCTAGCTGAGCCAAGTTTGCTTTTTCAGACATCTGTCCCCACAGCCCTGGCAAACACAGCCTCTAGGCTGGGTCCTCTGGAGCCATACCACAGGACCGTGCCTGCTCTCTCCTGGGAAACTGTGTCCATTCCTTTGGCCACACACCTCCAGAATATGAGAAACCTCAAGGCCTCCGAAAACATCCCACTACTGGGAGCCTCACTGGACTCACAGGGGCATTCGGACACAAGCTGAGCAGCTACATCGATGAATGCATGCACACAGATGTCAACAGAGATAGAAGGTTGAGCCGGACAGGCCTTTAGGCCGTAGTCTCAACTCTTGCTTTGGTTTCCAGGTGTCACTCCTCAGAGGCTTTGGTTCGAAGAACAGGGTATGGGGCTTTCCTGAGGCACGGAACAGAACTCCTCTCGTCTCCACATGGGAAGTTTCCTTGTTGGAGCCGTGTCAAACACCTCATGTTGGAGAATCCTGCAGAGTCCCTGAGCCACCTCCACATTCCAAAGTCTCCCAGGCCACCAAGCCACAGTAGGACTCATCTTCAGGAGAGACCATTTCAACTCTCCCCTCTGGGTAGCTCACCCAGGAGCCCGCAGATTGAGCCTGCCTTGTCCTGACTAAAGAGTGGGAATATGAGGTGGCGTTCCCAGGCATCCATGCTTAGACACCTGCTCTCGAGTCTTTCCATATAAGGCCTCTTGAACCATCCAATAGGACTCAACTGTCGTGCAGAAGGTAACCTTCAGTTTTGGAGCAGTTCACAAATCCCATCGTAGCCAAAACTTTCTGGCCTCATGAAGCCCCCACACCCTTCAGGAAGAGGCCATGCTGGACAAGAACTCTAGCCTGAGGCACGTCTCATAGTTGACATGACCTCAGTGCAGGAGATCTCGATTCAGCCTCTGCAGAGTGGGCCTGCCGTGCCCTCGGTCCCAAACCTCACGCTAGCTTGTGTTTTCAGACTTCCTTCCTCACACTCCTGGCAAAGAAGCCCTCCGGACTAGGAACTCCGGAACCAAAATCCAGCCCAGTGTCTGCCCAACGGAAGAAAAATGTTTCCCTGTGGGGCTCTCCAGAAAACCCAGATGAGGATCAACCTGCTCGGGCCTCG
The DNA here is from genome assembly GCF_964662115.1 of Mustela nivalis. NCBI lineage: Eukaryota > Metazoa > Chordata > Mammalia > Carnivora > Mustelidae > Mustela > Mustela nivalis. Next base: position 103,158 of record NW_028135290.1, on the reverse strand, counting down.
ACGGTACCCGAACTGGATAGGCTGCTCTGGGCACTCATGCTCTGCCTGACACAGCCTGAAGCCAGACGTCCAGACAGACAAGGAGACAGCTGGCCGCACACCCAGCACTTCGGACACGCCATGGTCTTATGCCGTCACCTCATCCTAACCTTGGTTTTCAGATATCTGAACCTAGACATTATATCAATTCTCCACACAGCTGGGTATAGCAAGCACAAAACAGAACTCCTCCTTCCCCATGGCTGTCAAGCTTGCTCTTGGCATGGAGTCACACCTTCAGGGTGGGAGAAACCTTCATGGCCGCTGATGCCACGCCCAAACTTGAGTGCTGCTTGGGCACAAATTCACACTGTGACCCTCAGCATGAGCCCCATGTCAAAGAAAGGCCTGTCAGGGCCTGGACCAAGAGCCCACATATGGGGCTTGCCAAGCCCCTATGCACCCAATCCTCACCACGGTTTGAATTTTCCAGTCGCCCCGCCCGTACCTGGAGCTCTGCTCTGGAATCCCTTTCTTGGAGAGACCCATGAGCCAGACAACACGACTCCACCCTTCCCACAAAATGACCCCAAACTCTTGGGAGCTGGGATAGATCCCCAGAGAGGGATACTCGTCCACAGTACCTGAGGCCACCGCTCCAATCCACGGCTATCCCGGACACAACATCCAGAGACAAAAGCCTGAAGGAACGCCTCCCACTCGCCCTTGTTTCAGAGGCCCAGGAGCTCCCTCTCGGGCTGTACATCCGGCCTGCCATACCCTAGGCGCCACTCATAAGCTGAGTTTGTGTATTCAGACTTCTGTGCCCACAGCCTGGACCCACACAACATCCAGGCCAGGACCTCTGGACCAAACAGCGAAAGATTGTGCCTGCCCTCTCCAAGGAAAGTGTGCCCAATCCATTGACCACAACCCTACAGGTTAGGGAAAAGCTCCAAGGTCCCTGAGGCCATAAATAGTATAGGCCACCCTGGACTAAGAGCGGCTCTCTGACACCAGCGCAGCAACTATCTCCACTTAGACTCTCAGACAGTGTCCCCAGAGACAGAAGGTTGAAATGGACAGGCCCCCAGGCCCTAATCTGAACCTTAGCTTTGGTTTCCATGTTTCCGTTCTCAGAGGACTGTTTTCGTAGACCAGCACATGGGGCTTTTCTGAGGCACCAAACCAAACCTCTCTCATCTCCACATGGGCAGCTTTCTTACGGGGATGTATCAAACACTTCAGGTAGGAGAGTTCCGCAGGGCCACCGAACAACCAGCACATTCCAAGGTCTCCATGGACCCAAACGCACATTATGACGCATCCTCAGGAGAGGCCATTTCAACTCAGCCCCCTGGGTCGCGTGTTCCAGAGGCAGCAGATCAAACATATCTTGTCGCTAATAGCCAATGGGAATGCGAGGCATGCTGTACAGGGATCCATCCTTCGAACCCTGCTCTCCAGTCCTTCCATATGGTATGTCCTGGAGCCATGCAACAGGACTCGAATGTCCCGCAGAAGGAAACCTTGTGGTTTGAGGCAACCTCCACTCAGCGTGGGAAAACTTCCTTGGCCTCATGAGGCCCCCACTTCATGAAGGTGCCATCATGGACACATACTCCAGCCTCAGCCAACGTCTGATCCTCAGCCTGACTTCAGATGCAGGAGATTTTGATTCAGCCTCTGCAGAGTGGGCCTGCTCTGCCCTTGGCACCAATCCTCACACTAGCTTGTGTTTTCAGACTTCCATCCTCACACTCCTGGCCCACAAACCCTCCCTACTGGGAATTCTGGGGCCACAATGAAGCACTGTGCCTGCCTCCCAGGAGAAAAACATTGTCTATGGCGCTGCCCAGAAACCACAAATGAGGATCAAACTGCTTGGCCCTCGGCAACACCCCAATTGCATAGGCTACCTTAAACAGTGATGCTCTGTCGCAAATAGCCTGAGCCCAGACCTTCCAACAGACACCGACACAGCTGGCTGCACACCCAGCACATTGGACCCGCCACTGCCTTAGGCCACCATCCATTCCCAACCTGGGTTTTCAGTCATCGGAACCTAGACCTTATCTCCAATCCCTGCACAGGGGGGAACCTGATGCACAAGTCAGAACCCCTCCTTCCCCCTGGCAAGAAACCTTGCTGCTGGCAGTGAGTCAAACCTTCAGTGTAGGAGAAAACGGCATGGCCCATGAGGCCACGCCCAAGCGTGAGGGCCGCCTTGGGCACAAACACACATTGCGACCCTCGGCGTGAGTACCTTTTTCAAGTAACGCCTCTCAGTGACTGGACCAAGAGCCCGCATATGTGGCTTGCCATGCCCATAGGCACTCAGGACTAACTAGATGGTGTGTATTCCAGTTGAGGGAACCCACTGCTGTGCTCTAGAGTCCCTCTCCTGGGGGGTCCCCTGTGGCAGAAAACAGTACTCTTCATTCCCACAGAATGAACACAAACACTTGGGAGCTTGGACAATCCCCCGAGAGGAAGGCTCTTCCTCGGCCTCTGAGACAACCCCTACCCTGACCGGACACTGTAAACGCAACACCCAGAGACAAAATCCTGAGTGACTGCCTCCCACTTGCCCTACTTTGATTTCCAGAGGATCTCCCCTCACGGACTAGAGATCAGGCCTGCCATTATATTGGCCCCTAGCTGAGCCAAGTTTGCTTTTTCAGACATCTGTCCCCACAGCCCTGGCAAACACAGCCTCTAGGCTGGGTCCTCTGGAGCCATACCACAGGACCGTGCCTGCTCTCTCCTGGGAAACTGTGTCCATTCCTTTGGCCACACACCTCCAGAATATGAGAAACCTCAAGGCCTCCGAGGACATCCCACTACTGGGAGCCTCACTGGACTCACAGGGGCATTCGGACACAAGCTGAGCAGCTACATCCATGAATGCATGCACACAGATGTCAACAGAGATAGAAGGTTGAGCCGGACAGGCCTTTAGGCCGTAGTCTCAACTCTTGCTTTGGTTTCCAGGTGTCACTCCTCAGAGGCTTTGGTTCGAAGAACAGGGTATGGGGCTTTCCTGAGGCACGGAACAGAACTCCTCTCGTCTCCACATGGGAAGTTTCCTTGTTGGAGCCGTGTCAAACACCTCATGTTGGAGAATCCTGCAGAGTCCCTGAGCCACCTCCACATTCCAAAGTCTCCCAGGCCACCAAGCCACAGTAGGACTCATCTTCAGGAGAGACCATTTCAACTCTCCCCTCTGGGTAGCTCACCCAGGAGCCCGCAGATTGAGCCTGCCTTGTCCTGACTAAAGAGTGGGAATATGAGGTGGCGTTCCCAGGCATCCATGCTTAGACACCTGCTCTCGAGTCTTTCCATATAAGGCCTCTTGAACCATCCAATAGGACTCAACTGTCGTGCAGAAGGTAACCTTCAGTTTTGGAGCAGTTCACAAATCCCATCGTAGGCAAAACTTTCTGGCCTCATGAAGCCCCCACACCCTTCAGGAAGAGGCCATGCTGGACAAGAACTCTAGCCTGAGGCACGTCTCATAGTTGACATGACCTCAGTGCAGGAGATCTCGATTCAGCCTCTGCAGAGTGGGCCTGCCGTGCCCTCGGTCCCAAACCTCACGCTAGCTTGTGTTTTCAGACTTCCTTCCTCACACTCCTGGCAAAGAAGCCCTCCGGACTAGGAACTCCGGAACCAAAATCCAGCCCAGTGTCTGCCCAACGGAAGAAAAATGTTTCCCTGTGGGGCTCTCCAGAAAACCCAGATGAGGATCAACCTGCTCGGGCCTCGACGGTACCCGAACTGGATAGGCTGCTCTGGGCACTCATGCTCTGCCTGACACAGCCTGAAGCCAGACGTCCAGACAGACAAGGAGACAGCTGGCCGCACACCCAGCACTTCGGACACGCCATGGTCTTATGCCGTCACCTCATCCTAACCTTGGTTTTCAGATATCTGAACCTAGACATTATATCAATTCTCCACACAGCTGGGTATAGCAAGCACAAAACAGAACTCCTCCTTCCCCATGGCTGTCAAGCTTGCTCTTGGCATGGAGTCACACCTTCAGGGTGGGAGAAACCTTCATGGCCCCTGATGCCACGCCCAAACTTGAGTGCTGCTTGGGCACAAATTCACACTGTGACCCTCAGCATGAGCCCCATGTCAAAGAAAGGCCTGTCAGGGCCTGGACCAAGAGCCCACATATGGGGCTTGCCAAGCCCCTATGCACCCAATCCTCACCACGGTTTGAATTTTCCAGTCGCCCCGCCCGTACCTGGAGCTCTGCTCTGGAATCCCTTTCTTGGAGAGACCCATGAGCCAGACAACACGACTCCACCCTTCCCACAAAATGACCCCAAACTCTTGGGAGCTGGGACAGATCCCCAGAGAGGGATACTCGTCCACAGTACCTGAGGCCACCGCTCCAATCCACGGCTATCCCGGACACAACATCCAGAGACAAAAGCCTGAAGGAACGCCTCCCACTCGCCCTTGTTTCAGAGGCCCAGGAGCTCCCTCTCGGGCTGTACATCCGGCCTGCCATACCCTATGCGCCACTCATAAGCTGAGTTTGTGTATTCAGACTTCTGTGCCCACAGCCTGGACCCACACAACATCCAGGCCAGGACCTCTGGACCAAACAGCGAAAGATTGTGCCTGCCCTCTCCAAGGAAAGTGTGCCCAATCCATTGACCACAACCCTACAGGTTAGGGAAAAGCTCCAAGGTCCCTGAGGCCATCAATAGTATAGGCCACCCTGGACTAAGAGGGGCTCTCTGACACCAGCGCAGCAACTATCTCCACTTAGACTCTCAGACAGTGTCCCCAGAGACAGAAGGTTGAAATGGACAGGCCCCCAGGCCCTAATCTGAACCTTAGCTTTGGATTCCATGTTTCCGTTCTCAGAGGACTGTTTTCGTAGACCAGCACATGGGGCTTTTCTGAGGCACCAAACCAAACCTCTCTCATCTCCACATGGGCAGCTTTCTTACGGGGATGTATCAAACACTTCAGGTAGGAGAGTTCCGCAGGGCCACCGAACAACCAGCACATTCCAAGGTCTCCATGGACCCAAACGCACATTATGACGCATCCTCAGGAGAGGCCATTTCAACTCAGCCCCCTGGGTCGCGTGTTCCAGAGGCAGCAGATCAAACATATCTTGTCGCTAATAGCCAATGGGAATGCGAGGCATGCTGTACAGGGATCCATCCTTCGAACCCTGCTCTCCAGTCCTTCCATATGGTATGTCCTGGAGCCATGCAACAGGACTCGAATGTCCCGCAGAAGGAAACCTTGTGGTTTGAGGCAACCTCCACTCAGCGTGGGAAAACTTCCTTGGCCTCATGAGGCCCCCACTTCATGAAGGTGCCATCATGGACACATACTCCAGCCTCAGCCAACGTCTGATCCTCAGCCTGACTTCAGATGCAGGAGATTTTGATCAGCCTCTGCAGAGTGGGCCTGCTCTGCCCTTGGCACCAATCCTCACACTAGCTTGTGTTTTCAGACTTCCATCCTCACACTCCTGGCCCACAAACCCTCCCTACTGGGAATTCTGGGGCCACAATGAAGCACTGTGCCTGCCTCCCAGGAGAAAAACATTGTCTATGGCGCTGCCCAGAAACCACAAATGAGGATCAAACTGCTTGGCCCTCGGCAACACCCCAATTGCATAGGCTACCTTAAACAGTGATGCTCTGTCGCAAATAGCCTGAGCCCAGACCTTCCAACAGACACCGACACAGCTGGCTGCACACCCAGCACATTGGACCCGCCACTGCCTTAGGCCACCATCCATTCCCAACCTGGGTTTTCAGTCATCGGAACCTAGACCTTATCTCCAATCCCTGCACAGGGGGGAACCTGATGCACAAGTCAGAACCCCTCCTTCCCCCTGGCAAGAAACCTTGCTGCTGGCAGTGAGTCAAACCTTCAGTGTAGGAGAAAACGGCATGGCCCATGAGGCCACGCCCAAGCGTGAGGGCCGCCTTGGGCACAAACACACATTGCGACCCTCGGCGTGAGTACCTTTTTCAAGTAACGCCTCTCAGTGACTGGACCAAGAGCCCGCATATGTGGCTTGCCATGCCCATAGGCACTCAGGACTAACTAGATGGTGTGTATTCCAGTTGAGGGAACCCACTGCTGTGCTCTAGAGTCCCTCTCCTGGGGGGTCCCCTGTGGCAGAAAACAGTACTCTTCATTCCCACAGAATGAACACAAACACTTGGGAGCTTGGACAATCCCCCGAGAGGAAGGCTCTTCCTCGGCCTCTGAGACAACCCCTACCCTGACCGGACACTGTAAACGCAACACCCAGAGACAAAATCCTGAGTGACTGCCTCCCACTTGCCCTACTTTGATTTCCAGAGGATCTCCCCTCACGGACTAGAGATCAGGCCTGCCATTATATTGGCCCCTAGCTGAGCCAAGTTTGCTTTTTCAGACATCTGTCCCCACAGCCCTGGCAAACACAGCCTCTAGGCTGGGTCCTCTGGAGCCATACCACAGGACCGTGCCTGCTCTCTCCTGGGAAACTGTGTCCATTCCTTTGGCCACACACCTCCAGAATATGAGAAACCTCAAGGCCTCCGAGGACATCCCACTACTGGGAGCCTCACTGGACTCACAGGGGCATTCGGACACAAGCTGAGCAGCTACATCCATGAATGCATGCACACAGATGTCAACAGAGATAGAAGGTTGAGCCGGACAGGCCTTTAGGCCGTAGTCTCAACTCTTGCTTTGGTTTCCAGGTGTCACTCCTCAGAGGCTTTGGTTCGAAGAACAGGGTATGGGGCTTTCCTGAGGCACGGAACAGAACTCCTCTCGTCTCCACATGGGAAGTTTCCTTGTTGGAGCCGTGTCAAACACCTCATGTTGGAGAATCCTGCAGAGTCCCTGAGCCACCTCCACATTCCAAAGTCTCCCAGGCCACCAAGCCACAGTAGGACTCATCTTCAGGAGAGACCATTTCAACTCTCCCCTCTGGGTAGCTCACCCAGGAGCCCGCAGATTGAGCCTGCCTTGTCCTGACTAAAGAGTGGGAATATGAGGTGGCGTTCCCAGGCATCCATGCTTAGACACCTGCTCTCGAGTCTTTCCATATAAGGCCTCTTGAACCATCCAATAGGACTCAACTGTCGTGCAGAAGGTAACCTTCAGTTTTGGAGCAGTTCACAAATCCCATCGTAGCCAAAACTTTCTGGCCTCATGAAGCCCCCACACCCTTCAGGAAGAGGCCATGCTGGACAAGAACTCTAGCCTGAGGCACGTCTCATAGTTGACATGACCTCAGTGCAGGAGATCTCGATTCAGCCTCTGCAGAGTGGGCCTGCCGTGCCCTCGGTCCCAAACCTCACGCTAGCTTGTGTTTTCAGACTTCCTTCCTCACACTCCTGGCAAAGAAGCCCTCCGGACTAGGAACTCCGGAACCAAAATCCAGCCCAGTGTCTGCCCAACGGAAGAAAAATGTTTCCCTGTGGGGCTCTCCAGAAAACCCAGATGAGGATCAACCTGCTCGGGCCTCGACGGTACCCGAACTGGATAGGCTGCTCTGGGCACTCATGCTCTGCCTGACACAGCCTGAAGCCAGACGTCCAGACAGACAAGGAGACAGCTGGCCGCACACCCAGCACTTCGGACACGCCATGGTCTTATGCCGTCACCTCATCCTAACCTTGGTTTTCAGATATCTGAACCTAGACATTATATCAATTCTCCACACAGCTGGGTATAGCAAGCACAAAACAGAACTCCTCCTTCCCCATGGCTGTCAAGCTTGCTCTTGGCATGGAGTCACACCTTCAGGGTGGGAGAAACCTTCATGGCCGCTGATGCCACGCCCAAACTTGAGTGCTGCTTGGGCACAAATTCACACTGTGACCCTCAGCATGAGCCCCATGTCAAAGAAAGGCCTGTCAGGGCCTGGACCAAGAGCCCACATATGGGGCTTGCCAAGCCCCTATGCACCCAATCCTCACCACGGTTTGAATTTTCCAGTCGCCCCGCCCGTACCTGGAGCTCTGCTCTGGAATCCCTTTCTTGGAGAGACCCATGAGCCAGACAACACGACTCCACCCTTCCCACAAAATGACCCCAAACTCTTGGGAGCTGGGATAGATCCCCAGAGAGGGATACTCGTCCACAGTACCTGAGGCCACCGCTCCAATCCACGGCTATCCCGGACACAACATCCAGAGACAAAAGCCTGAAGGAACGCCTCCCACTCGCCCTTGTTTCAGAGGCCCAGGAGCTCCCTCTCGGGCTGTACATCCGGCCTGCCATACCCTAGGCGCCACTCATAAGCTGAGTTTGTGTATTCAGACTTCTGTGCCCACAGCCTGGACCCACACAACATCCAGGCCAGGACCTCTGGACCAAACAGCGAAAGATTGTGCCTGCCCTCTCCAAGGAAAGTGTGCCCAATCCATTGACCACAACCCTACAGGTTAGGGAAAAGCTCCAAGGTCCCTGAGGCCATAAATAGTATAGGCCACCCTGGACTAAGAGCGGCTCTCTGACACCAGCGCAGCAACTATCTCCACTTAGACTCTCAGACAGTGTCCCCAGAGACAGAAGGTTGAAATGGACAGGCCCCCAGGCCCTAATCTGAACCTTAGCTTTGGTTTCCATGTTTCCGTTCTCAGAGGACTGTTTTCGTAGACCAGCACATGGGGCTTTTCTGAGGCACCAAACCAAACCTCTCTCATCTCCACATGGGCAGCTTTCTTACGGGGATGTATCAAACACTTCAGGTAGGAGAGTTCCGCAGGGCCACCGAACAACCAGCACATTCCAAGGTCTCCATGGACCCAAACGCACATTATGACGCATCCTCAGGAGAGGCCATTTCAACTCAGCCCCCTGGGTCGCGTGTTCCAGAGGCAGCAGATCAAACATATCTTGTCGCTAATAGCCAATGGGAATGCGAGGCATGCTGTACAGGGATCCATCCTTCGAACCCTGCTCTCCAGTCCTTCCATATGGTATGTCCTGGAGCCATGCAACAGGACTCGAATGTCCCGCAGAAGGAAACCTTGTGGTTTGAGGCAACCTCCACTCAGCGTGGGAAAACTTCCTTGGCCTCATGAGGCCCCCACTTCATGAAGGTGCCATCATGGACACATACTCCAGCCTCAGCCAACGTCTGATCCTCAGCCTGACTTCAGATGCAGGAGATTTTGATTCAGCCTCTGCAGAGTGGGCCTGCTCTGCCCTTGGCACCAATCCTCACACTAGCTTGTGTTTTCAGACTTCCATCCTCACACTCCTGGCCCACAAACCCTCCCTACTGGGAATTCTGGGGCCACAATGAAGCACTGTGCCTGCCTCCCAGGAGAAAAACATTGTCTATGGCGCTGCCCAGAAACCACAAATGAGGATCAAACTGCTTGGCCCTCGGCAACACCCCAATTGCATAGGCTACCTTAAACAGTGATGCTCTGTCGCAAATAGCCTGAGCCCAGACCTTCCAACAGACACCGACACAGCTGGCTGCACACCCAGCACATTGGACCCGCCACTGCCTTAGGCCACCATCCATTCCCAACCTGGGTTTTCAGTCATCGGAACCTAGACCTTATCTCCAATCCCTGCACAGGGGGGAACCTGATGCACAAGTCAGAACCCCTCCTTCCCCCTGGCAAGAAACCTTGCTGCTGGCAGTGAGTCAAACCTTCAGTGTAGGAGAAAACGGCATGGCCCATGAGGCCACGCCCAAGCGTGAGGGCCGCCTTGGGCACAAACACACATTGCGACCCTCGGCGTGAGTACCTTTTTCAAGTAACGCCTCTCAGTGACTGGACCAAGAGCCCGCATATGTGGCTTGCCATGCCCATAGGCACTCAGGACTAACTAGATGGTGTGTATTCCAGTTGAGGGAACCCACTGCTGTGCTCTAGAGTCCCTCTCCTGGGGGGTCCCCTGTGGCAGAAAACAGTACTCTTCATTCCCACAGAATGAACACAAACACTTGGGAGCTTGGACAATCCCCCGAGAGGAAGGCTCTTCCTCGGCCTCTGAGACAACCCCTACCCTGACCGGACACTGTAAACGCAACACCCAGAGACAAAATCCTGAGTGACTGCCTCCCACTTGCCCTACTTTGATTTCCAGAGGATCTCCCCTCACGGACTAGAGATCAGGCCTGCCATTATATTGGCCCCTAGCTGAGCCAAGTTTGCTTTTTCAGACATCTGTCCCCACAGCCCTGGCAAACACAGCCTCTAGGCTGGGTCCTCTGGAGCCATACCACAGGACCGTGCCTGCTCTCTCCTGGGAAACTGTGTCCATTCCTTTGGCCACACACCTCCAGAATATGAGAAACCTCAAGGCCTCCGAGGACATCCCACTACTGGGAGCCTCACTGGACTCACAGGGGCATTCGGACACAAGCTGAGCAGCTACATCCATGAATGCATGCACACAGATGTCAACAGAGATAGAAGGTTGAGCCGGACAGGCCTTTAGGCCGTAGTCTCAACTCTTGCTTTGGTTTCCAGGTGTCACTCCTCAGAGGCTTTGGTTCGAAGAACAGGGTATGGGGCTTTCCTGAGGCACGGAACAGAACTCCTCTCGTCTCCACATGGGAAGTTTCCTTGTTGGAGCCGTGTCAAACACCTCATGTTGGAGAATCCTGCAGAGTCCCTGAGCCACCTCCACATTCCAAAGTCTCCCAGGCCACCAAGCCACAGTAGGACTCATCTTCAGGAGAGACCATTTCAACTCTCCCCTCTGGGTAGCTCACCCAGGAGCCCGCAGATTGAGCCTGCCTTGTCCTGACTAAAGAGTGGGAATATGAGGTGGCGTTCCCAGGCATCCATGCTTAGACACCTGCTCTCGAGTCTTTCCATATAAGGCCTCTTGAACCATCCAATAGGACTCAACTGTCGTGCAGAAGGTAACCTTCAGTTTTGGAGCAGTTCACAAATCCCATCGTAGGCAAAACTTTCTGGCCTCATGAAGCCCCCACACCCTTCAGGAAGAGGCCATGCTGGACAAGAACTCTAGCCTGAGGCACGTCTCATAGTTGACATGACCTCAGTGCAGGAGATCTCGATTCAGCCTCTGCAGAGTGGGCCTGCCGTGCCCTCGGTCCCAAACCTCACGCTAGCTTGTGTTTTCAGACTTCCTTCCTCACACTCCTGGCAAAGAAGCCCTCCGGACTAGGAACTCCGGAACCAAAATCCAGCCCAGTGTCTGCCCAACGGAAGAAAAATGTTTCCCTGTGGGGCTCTCCAGAAAACCCAGATGAGGATCAACCTGCTCGGGCCTCGACGGTACCCGAACTGGATAGGCTGCTCTGGGCACTCATGCTCTGCCTGACACAGCCTGAAGCCAGACGTCCAGACAGACAAGGAGACAGCTGGCCGCACACCCAGCACTTCGGACACGCCATGGTCTTATGCCGTCACCTCATCCTAACCTTGGTTTTCAGATATCTGAACCTAGACATTATATCAATTCTCCACACAGCTGGGTATAGCAAGCACAAAACAGAACTCCTCCTTCCCCATGGCTGTCAAGCTTGCTCTTGGCATGGAGTCACACCTTCAGGGTGGGAGAAACCTTCATGGCCCCTGATGCCACGCCCAAACTTGAGTGCTGCTTGGGCACAAATTCACACTGTGACCCTCAGCATGAGCCCCATGTCAAAGAAAGGCCTGTCAGGGCCTGGACCAAGAGCCCACATATGGGGCTTGCCAAGCCCCTATGCACCCAATCCTCACCACGGTTTGAATTTTCCAGTCGCCCCGCCCGTACCTGGAGCTCTGCTCTGGAATCCCTTTCTTGGAGAGACCCATGAGCCAGACAACACGACTCCACCCTTCCCACAAAATGACCCCAAACTCTTGGGAGCTGGGACAGATCCCCAGAGAGGGATACTCGTCCACAGTACCTGAGGCCACCGCTCCAATCCACGGCTATCCCGGACACAACATCCAGAGACAAAAGCCTGAAGGAACGCCTCCCACTCGCCCTTGTTTCAGAGGCCCAGGAGCTCCCTCTCGGGCTGTACATCCGGCCTGCCATACCCTATGCGCCACTCATAAGCTGAGTTTGTGTATTCAGACTTCTGTGCCCACAGCCTGGACCCACACAACATCCAGGCCAGGACCTCTGGACCAAACAGCGAAAGATTGTGCCTGCCCTCTCCAAGGAAAGTGTGCCCAATCCATTGACCACAACCCTACAGGTTAGGGAAAAGCTCCAAGGTCCCTGAGGCCATCAATAGTATAGGCCACCCTGGACTAAGAGGGGCTCTCTGACACCAGCGCAGCAACTATCTCCACTTAGACTCTCAGACAGTGTCCCCAGAGACAGAAGGTTGAAATGGACAGGCCCCCAGGCCCTAATCTGAACCTTAGCTTTGGATTCCATGTTTCCGTTCTCAGAGGACTGTTTTCGTAGACCAGCACATGGGGCTTTTCTGAGGCACCAAACCAAACCTCTCTCATCTCCACATGGGCAGCTTTCTTACGGGGATGTATCAAACACTTCAGGTAGGAGAGTTCCGCAGGGCCACCGAACAACCAGCACATTCCAAGGTCTCCATGGACCCAAACGCACATTATGACGCATCCTCAGGAGAGGCCATTTCAACTCAGCCCCCTGGGTCGCGTGTTCCAGAGGCAGCAGATCAAACATATCTTGTCGCTAATAGCCAATGGGAATGCGAGGCATGCTGTACAGGGATCCATCCTTCGAACCCTGCTCTCCAGTCCTTCCATATGGTATGTCCTGGAGCCATGCAACAGGACTCGAATGTCCCGCAGAAGGAAACCTTGTGGTTTGAGGCAACCTCCACTCAGCGTGGGAAAACTTCCTTGGCCTCATGAGGCCCCCACTTCATGAAGGTGCCATCATGGACACATACTCCAGCCTCAGCCAACGTCTGATCCTCAGCCTGACTTCAGATGCAGGAGATTTTGATCAGCCTCTGCAGAGTGGGCCTGCTCTGCCCTTGGCACCAATCCTCACACTAGCTTGTGTTTTCAGACTTCCATCCTCACACTCCTGGCCCACAAACCCTCCCTACTGGGAATTCTGGGGCCACAATGAAGCACTGTGCCTGCCTCCCAGGAGAAAAACATTGTCTATGGCGCTGCCCAGAAACCACAAATGAGGATCAAACTGCTTGGCCCTCGGCAACACCCCAATTGCATAGGCTACCTTAAACAGTGATGCTCTGTCGCAAATAGCCTGAGCCCAGACCTTCCAACAGACACCGACACAGCTGGCTGCACACCCAGCACATTGGACCCGCCACTGCCTTAGGCCACCATCCATTCCCAACCTGGGTTTTCAGTCATCGGAACCTAGACCTTATCTCCAATCCCTGCACAGGGGGGAACCTGATGCACAAGTCAGAACCCCTCCTTCCCCCTGGCAAGAAACCTTGCTGCTGGCAGTGAGTCAAACCTTCAGTGTAGGAGAAAACGGCATGGCCCATGAGGCCACGCCCAAGCGTGAGGGCCGCCTTGGGCACAAACACACATTGCGACCCTCGGCGTGAGTACCTTTTTCAAGTAACGCCTCTCAGTGACTGGACCAAGAGCCCGCATATGTGGCTTGCCATGCCCATAGGCACTCAGGACTAACTAGATGGTGTGTATTCCAGTTGAGGGAACCCACTGCTGTGCTCTAGAGTCCCTCTCCTGGGGGGTCCCCTGTGGCAGAAAACAGTACTCTTCATTCCCACAGAATGAACACAAACACTTGGGAGCTTGGACAATCCCCCGAGAGGAAGGCTCTTCCTCGGCCTCTGAGACAACCCCTACCCTGACCGGACACTGTAAACGCAACACCCAGAGACAAAATCCTGAGTGACTGCCTCCCACTTGCCCTACTTTGATTTCCAGAGGATCTCCCCTCACGGACTAGAGATCAGGCCTGCCATTATATTGGCCCCTAGCTGAGCCAAGTTTGCTTTTTCAGACATCTGTCCCCACAGCCCTGGCAAACACAGCCTCTAGGCTGGGTCCTCTGGAGCCATACCACAGGACCGTGCCTGCTCTCTCCTGGGAAACTGTGTCCATTCCTTTGGCCACACACCTCCAGAATATGAGAAACCTCAAGGCCTCCGAGGACATCCCACTACTGGGAGCCTCACTGGACTCACAGGGGCATTCGGACACAAGCTGAGCAGCTACATCCATGAATGCATGCACACAGATGTCAACAGAGATAGAAGGTTGAGCCGGACAGGCCTTTAGGCCGTAGTCTCAACTCTTGCTTTGGTTTCCAGGTGTCACTCCTCAGAGGCTTTGGTTCGAAGAACAGGGTATGGGGCTTTCCTGAGGCACGGAACAGAACTCCTCTCGTCTCCACATGGGAAGTTTCCTTGTTGGAGCCGTGTCAAACACCTCATGTTGGAGAATCCTGCAGAGTCCCTGAGCCACCTCCACATTCCAAAGTCTCCCAGGCCACCAAGCCACAGTAGGACTCATCTTCAGGAGAGACCATTTCAACTCTCCCCTCTGGGTAGCTCACCCAGGAGCCCGCAGATTGAGCCTGCCTTGTCCTGACTAAAGAGTGGGAATATGAGGTGGCGTTCCCAGGCATCCATGCTTAGACACCTGCTCTCGAGTCTTTCCATATAAGGCCTCTTGAACCATCCAATAGGACTCAACTGTCGTGCAGAAGGTAACCTTCAGTTTTGGAGCAGTTCACAAATCCCATCGTAGGCAAAACTTTCTGGCCTCATGAAGCCCCCACACCCTTCAGGAAGAGGCCATGCTGGACAAGAACTCTAGCCTGAGGCACGTCTCATAGTTGACATGACCTCAGTGCAGGAGATCTCGATTCAGCCTCTGCAGAGTGGGCCTGCCGTGCCCTCGGTCCCAAACCTCACGCTAGCTTGTGTTTTCAGACTTCCTTCCTCACACTCCTGGCAAAGAAGCCCTCCGGACTAGGAACTCCGGAACCAAAATCCAGCCCAGTGTCTGCCCAACGGAAGAAAAATGTTTCCCTGTGGGGCTCTCCAGAAAACCCAGATGAGGATCAACCTGCTCGGGCCTCGACGGTACCCGAACTGGATAGGCTGCTCTGGGCACTCATGCTCTGCCTGACACAGCCTGAAGCCAGACGTCCAGACAGACAAGGAGACAGCTGGCCGCACACCCAGCACTTCGGACACGCCATGGTCTTATGCCGTCACCTCATCCTAACCTTGGTTTTCAGATATCTGAACCTAGACATTATATCAATTCTCCACACAGCTGTGTATAGCAAGCACAAAACAGAACTCCTCCTTCCCCATGGCTGTCAAGCTTGCTCTTGGCATGGAGTCACACCTTCAGGGTGGGAGAAACCTTCATGGCCCCTGATGCCACGCCCAAACTTGAGTGCTGCTTGGGCACAAATTCACACTGTGACCCTCAGCATGAGCCCCATGTCAAAGAAAGGCCTGTCAGGGCCAGGACCATGAGCCCACATATGGGGCTTGCCAAGCCCCTATGCACCCAATCCTCACCACGGTTTGAATTTTCCAGTCGCCCCGCCCGTACCTGGAGCTCTGCTCTGGAATCCCTTTCTTGGAGAGACCCATGAGCCAGACAACACGACTCCACCCTTCCCACAAAATGACCCCAAACTCTTGGGAGCTGGGACAAATCCCCAGAGAGGGATACTCGTCCACAGTACCTGAGGCCACCGCTCCAATCCATGGCTATCCCGGACACAACATCCAGAGACAAAAGTCTGAAGGAACGCCTCCCACTCGCCCTTGTTTCAGAGGCCCAGGAGCTCCCTCTCGGGCTGTACATCCGGCCGGCCATACCCTAGGCGCCACTCATAAGCTGAGTTTGTGTATTCAGACTTCTGTGCTCACAGCCTGGACCCACACAACATCCAGGCTAGGGCCTCTGGACCAAACAGCGAAAGATTGTGCCTGCCCTCTCCAAGGAAAGTGTGCCCAATCCATTGACCACAACCCTACAGGTTAGGGAAAAGCTCCAAGGTCCCTGAGGCCATCAATAGTATAGGCCACCCTGGACTAAGAGCGGCTCTCTGACACCAGCGGAGCAACTATCTCCACTTAGACTCTCAGACAGTGTCCCCAGAGACAGAAGGTTGAAATGGACAGGCCCCCAGGCCCTAATCTGAACCTTAGCTTTGGTTTCCATGTTTCCGTTCTCAGAGGACTGTTTTCGTACACCAGCACATGGGGCTTTTCTGAGGCACCAAACCAAACCTCTCTCATCTCCACATGGGCAGCTTTCTTACGGGGATGTATCAAACACTTCAGGTAGGAGAGTTCCGCAGGGCCACCGAACAACCAGCACATTCCAAGGTCTCCATGGACCCAAACGCACATTATGACGCATCCTCAGGAGAGGCCATTTCAACTCAGCCCCCTGGGTCGCGTGTTCCAGAGGCAGCAGATCAAACATATCTTGTCGCTAATAGCCAATGGGAATGCGAGGCATGCTGTACAGGGATCCATCCATCGAACCCTGCTCTCCAGTCCTTCCATATCGTATGTCCTGGAGCCATGCAACAGGACTCGAATGTCCCGCAGAAGGAAACCTTGTGGTTTGGGGCAACCTCCAAACTCAGCGTGGGAAAACTTCCTTGGCCTCATGAGGCCCCCACTTCATGAAGGTGCCATCATGGACACATACTCCAGCCTCAGCCAACGTCTGATCCTCAGCCTGACTTCAGATGCAGGAGATTTTGATTCAGACTCTGCAGAGTGGGCCTGCTCTGCCCTTGGCTCCAATCCTCACACTAGCTTGTGTTTTCAGACTTCCGTCCTCACACTCCTGGCCCACAAACCCTCCCTACTGGGAATTCTGGGGCCACAATGAAGCACTGTGCCTGCCTCCCAGGAGAAAAACATTGTCTATGGCGCTGCCCAGAAACCCCAAATGAGGATCAAACTGCTTGGCCCTCGGCAACACCCCAATTGCATAGGCTACCTTAAACAGTGATGCTCTGTCGCAAATAGCCTGAGCCCAGACCTTCCAACAGACACCGACACAGCTGGCTGCACACCCAGCACATTGGACCCGCCACTGCCTTAGGCCACCATCCATTCCCAACCTGGGTTTTCAGTCATCGGAACCTAGACCTTATCTCCAATCCCTGCACAGGGGGGAACCTGATGCACAAGTCAGAACCCCTCCTTCCCCCTGGCAAGAAACCTTGCTGCTGGCAGTGAGTCAAACCTTCAGTGTAGGAGAAAACGGCATGGCCCATGAGGCCACGCCCAAGCGTGAGGGCCGCCTTGGGCACAAACACACATTGCGACCCTCGGCGTGAGTACCTTTTTCAAGTAACGCCTCTCAGTGACTGGACCAAGAGCCCGCATATGTGGCTTGCCATGCCCATAGGCACTCAGGACTAACTAGATGGTGTGTATTCCAGTTGAGGGAACCCACTGCTGTGCTCTAGAGTCCCTCTCCTGGGGGGGTCCCCTGTGGCAGAAAACAGTACTCTTCATTCCCACAGAATGAACACAAACACTTGGGAGCTTGGACAATCCCCCGAGAGGAAGGCTCTTCCTCGGCCTCTGAGACAACCCCTACCCTGACCGGACACTGTAAACGCAACACCCAGAGACAAAATCCTGAGTGACTGCCTCCCACTTGCCCTACTTTGATTTCCAGAGGATCTCCCCTCACGGACTAGAGATCAGGCCTGCCATTACATTGGCCCCTAGCTGAGCCAAGTTTGCTTTTTCAGACATCTGTCCCCACAGCCCTGGCAAACACAGCCTCTAGGCTGGGTCCTCTGGAGCCATACCACAGGACCGTGCCTGCTCTCTCCTGGGAAACTGTGTCCATTCCTTTGGCCACACACCTCCAGAATATGAGAAACCTCAAGGCCTCCGAGGACATCCCACTACTGGGAGCCTCACTGGACTCACAGGGGCATTCGGACACAAGCTGAGCAGCTACATCCATGAATGCATGCACACAGATGTCAACAGAGATAGAAGGTTGAGCCGGACAGGCCTTTAGGCCGTAGTCTCAACTCTTGCTTTGGTTTCCAGGTGTCACTCCTCAGAGGCTTTGGTTCGAAGAACAGGGTATGGGGCTTTCCTGAGGCACGGAACAGAACTCCTCTCGTCTCCACATGGGAAGTTTCCTTGTTGGAGCCGTGTCAAACACCTCATGTTGGAGAATCCTGCAGAGTCCCTGAGCCACCTCCACATTCCAAAGTCTCCCAGGCCACCAAGCCACAGTAGGACTCATCTTCAGGAGAGACCATTTCAACTCTCCCCTCTGGGTAGCTCACCCAGGAGCCCGCAGATTGAGCCTGCCTTGTCCTGACTAAAGAGTGGGAATATGAGGTGGCGTTCCCAGGCATCCATGCTTAGACACCTGCTCTCGAGTCTTTCCATATAAGGCCTCTTGAACCATCCAATAGGACTCAACTGTCGTGCAGAAGGTAACCTTCAGTTTTGGAGCAGTTCACAAATCCCATCGTAGCCAAAACTTTCTGGCCTCATGAAGCCCCCACACCCTTCAGGAAGAGGCCATGCTGGACAAGAACTCTAGCCTGAGGCACGTCTCATAGTTGACATGACCTCAGTGCAGGAGATCTCGATTCAGCCTCTGCAGAGTGGGCCTGCCGTGCCCTCGGTCCCAAACCTCACGCTAGCTTGTGTTTTCAGACTTCCTTCCTCACACTCCTGGCAAAGAAGCCCTCCGGACTAGGAACTCCGGAACCAAAATCCAGCCCAGTGTCTGCCCAACGGAAGAAAAATGTTTCCCTGTGGGGCTCTCCAGAAAACCCAGATGAGGATCAACCTGCTCGGGCCTCGACGGTACCCGAACTGGATAGGCTGCTCTGGGCACTCATGCTCTGCCTGACACAGCCTGAAGCCAGACGTCCAGACAGACAAGGAGACAGCTGGCCGCACACCCAGCACTTCGGACACGCCATGGTCTTATGCCGTCACCTCATCCTAACCTTGGTTTTCAGATATCTGAACCTAGACATTATATCAATTCTCCACACAGCTGGGTATAGCAAGCACAAAACAGAACTCCTCCTTCCCCATGGCTGTCAAGCTTGCTCTTGGCATGGAGTCACACCTTCAGGGTGGGAGAAACCTTCATGGCCGCTGATGCCACGCCCAAACTTGAGTGCTGCTTGGGCACAAATTCACACTGTGACCCTCAGCATGAGCCCCATGTCAAAGAAAGGCCTGTCAGGGCCTGGACCAAGAGCCCACATATGGGGCTTGCCAAGCCCCTATGCACCCAATCCTCACCACGGTTTGAATTTTCCAGTCGCCCCGCCCGTACCTGGAGCTCTGCTCTGGAATCCCTTTCTTGGAGAGACCCATGAGCCAGACAACACGACTCCACCCTTCCCACAAAATGACCCCAAACTCTTGGGAGCTGGGATAGATCCCCAGAGAGGGATACTCGTCCACAGTACCTGAGGCCACCGCTCCAATCCACGGCTATCCCGGACACAACATCCAGAGACAAAAGCCTGAAGGAACGCCTCCCACTCGTCCTTGTTTCAGAGGCCCAGGAGCTCCCTCTCGGGCTGTACATCCGGCCTGCCATACCCTAGGCGCCACTCATAAGCTGAGTTTGTGTATTCAGACTTCTGTGCCCACAGCCTGGACCCACACAACATCCAGGCCAGGACCTCTGGACCAAACAGCGAAAGATTGTGCCTGCCCTCTCCAAGGAAAGTGTGCCCAATCCATTGACCACAACCCTACAGGTTAGGGAAAAGCTCCAAGGTCCCTGAGGCCATAAATAGTATAGGCCACCCTGGACTAAGAGCGGCTCTCTGACACCAGCGCAGCAACTATCTCCACTTAGACTCTCAGACAGTGTCCCCAGAGACAGAAGGTTGAAATGGACAGGCCCCCAGGCCCTAATCTGAACCTTAGCTTTGGTTTCCATGTTTCCGTTCTCAGAGGACTGTTTTCGTAGACCAGCACATGGGGCTTTTCTGAGGCACCAAACCAAACCTCTCTCATCTCCACATGGGCAGCTTTCTTACGGGGATGTATCAAACACTTCAGGTAGGAGAGTTCCGCAGGGCCACCGAACAACCAGCACATTCCAAGGTCTCCATGGACCCAAACGCACATTATGACGCATCCTCAGGAGAGGCCATTTCAACTCAGCCCCCTGGGTCGCGTGTTCCAGAGGCAGCAGATCAAACATATCTTGTCGCTAATAGCCAATGGGAATGCGAGGCATGCTGTACAGGGATCCATCCTTCGAACCCTGCTCTCCAGTCCTTCCATATGGTATGTCCTGGAGCCATGCAACAGGACTCGAATGTCCCGCAGAAGGAAACCTTGTGGTTTGAGGCAACCTCCACTCAGCGTGGGAAAACTTCCTTGGCCTCATGAGGCCCCCACTTCATGAAGGTGCCATCATGGACACATACTCCAGCCTCAGCCAACGTCTGATCCTCAGCCTGACTTCAGATGCAGGAGATTTTGATTCAGCCTCTGCAGAGTGGGCCTGCTCTGCCCTTGGCACCAATCCTCACACTAGCTTGTGTTTTCAGACTTCCATCCTCACACTCCTGGCCCACAAACCCTCCCTACTGGGAATTCTGGGGCCACAATGAAGCACTGTGCCTGCCTCCCAGGAGAAAAACATTGTCTATGGCGCTGCCCAGAAACCACAAATGAGGATCAAACTGCTTGGCCCTCGGCAACACCCCAATTGCATAGGCTACCTTAAACAGTGATGCTCTGTCGCAAATAGCCTGAGCCCAGACCTTCCAACAGACACCGACACAGCTGGCTGCACACCCAGCACATTGGACCCGCCACTGCCTTAGGCCACCATCCATTCCCAACCTGGGTTTTCAGTCATCGGAACCTAGACCTTATCTCCAATCCCTGCACAGGGGGGAACCTGATGCACAAGTCAGAACCCCTCCTTCCCCCTGGCAAGAAACCTTGCTGCTGGCAGTGAGTCAAACCTTCAGTGTAGGAGAAAACGGCATGGCCCATGAGGCCACGCCCAAGCGTGAGGGCCGCCTTGGGCACAAACACACATTGCGACCCTCGGCGTGAGTACCTTTTTCAAGTAACGCCTCTCAGTGACTGGACCAAGAGCCCGCATATGTGGCTTGCCATGCCCATAGGCACTCAGGACTAACTAGATGGTGTGTATTCCAGTTGAGGGAACCCACTGCTGTGCTCTAGAGTCCCTCTCCTGGGGGGTCCCCTGTGGCAGAAAACAGTACTCTTCATTCCCACAGAATGAACACAAACACTTGGGAGCTTGGACAATCCCCCGAGAGGAAGGCTCTTCCTCGGCCTCTGAGACAACCCCTACCCTGACCGGACACTGTAAACGCAACACCCAGAGACAAAATCCTGAGTGACTGCCTCCCACTTGCCCTACTTTGATTTCCAGAGGATCTCCCCTCACGGACTAGAGATCAGGCCTGCCATTATATTGGCCCCTAGCTGAGCCAAGTTTGCTTTTTCAGACATCTGTCCCCACAGCCCTGGCAAACACAGCCTCTAGGCTGGGTCCTCTGGAGCCATACCACAGGACCGTGCCTGCTCTCTCCTGGGAAACTGTGTCCATTCCTTTGGCCACACACCTCCAGAATATGAGAAACCTCAAGGCCTCCGAGGACATCCCACTACTGGGAGCCTCACTGGACTCACAGGGGCATTCGGACACAAGCTGAGCAGCTACATCCATGAATGCATGCACACAGATGTCAACAGAGATAGAAGGTTGAGCCGGACAGGCCTTTAGGCCGTAGTCTCAACTCTTGCTTTGGTTTCCAGGTGTCACTCCTCAGAGGCTTTGGTTCGAAGAACAGGGTATGGGGCTTTCCTGAGGCACGGAACAGAACTCCTCTCGTCTCC
Organism: Mustela nivalis; assembly: GCF_964662115.1. Taxonomy (NCBI): domain Eukaryota; kingdom Metazoa; phylum Chordata; class Mammalia; order Carnivora; family Mustelidae; genus Mustela; species Mustela nivalis. The sequence goes on along the minus strand of NW_028135290.1, from coordinate 81,368 downwards.
ACATGGGAAGTTTCCTTGTTGGAGCCGTGTCAAACACCTCATGTTGGAGAATCCTGCAGAGTCCCTGAGCCACCTCCACATTCCAAAGTCTCCCAGGCCACCAAGCCACAGTAGGACTCATCTTCAGGAGAGACCATTTCAACTCTCCCCTCTGGGTAGCTCACCCAGGAGCCCGCAGATTGAGCCTGCCTTGTCCTGACTAAAGAGTGGGAATATGAGGTGGCGTTCCCAGGCATCCATGCTTAGACACCTGCTCTCGAGTCTTTCCATATAAGGCCTCTTGAACCATCCAATAGGACTCAACTGTCGTGCAGAAGGTAACCTTCAGTTTTGGAGCAGTTCACAAATCCCATCGTAGCCAAAACTTTCTGGCCTCATGAAGCCCCCACACCCTTCAGGAAGAGGCCATGCTGGACAAGAACTCTAGCCTGAGGCACGTCTCATAGTTGACATGACCTCAGTGCAGGAGATCTCGATTCAGCCTCTGCAGAGTGGGCCTGCCGTGCCCTCGGTCCCAAACCTCACGCTAGCTTGTGTTTTCAGACTTCCTTCCTCACACTCCTGGCAAAGAAGCCCTCCGGACTAGGAACTCCGGAACCAAAATCCAGCCCAGTGTCTGCCCAACGGAAGAAAAATGTTTCCCTGTGGGGCTCTCCAGAAAACCCAGATGAGGATCAACCTGCTCGGGCCTCGACGGTACCCGAACTGGATAGGCTGCTCTGGGCACTCATGCTCTGCCTGACACAGCCTGAAGCCAGACGTCCAGACAGACAAGGAGACAGCTGGCCGCACACCCAGCACTTCGGACACGCCATGGTCTTATGCCGTCACCTCATCCTAACCTTGGTTTTCAGATATCTGAACCTAGACATTATATCAATTCTCCACACAGCTGGGTATAGCAAGCACAAAACAGAACTCCTCCTTCCCCATGGCTGTCAAGCTTGCTCTTGGCATGGAGTCACACCTTCAGGGTGGGAGAAACCTTCATGGCCCCTGATGCCACGCCCAAACTTGAGTGCTGCTTGGGCACAAATTCACACTGTGACCCTCAGCATGAGCCCCATGTCAAAGAAAGGCCTGTCAGGGCCTGGACCAAGAGCCCACATATGGGGCTTGCCAAGCCCCTATGCACCCAATCCTCACCACGGTTTGAATTTTCCAGTCGCCCCGCCCGTACCTGGAGCTCTGCTCTGGAATCCCTTTCTTGGAGAGACCCATGAGCCAGACAACACGACTCCACCCTTCCCACAAAATGACCCCAAACTCTTGGGAGCTGGGACAGATCCCCAGAGAGGGATACTCGTCCACAGTACCTGAGGCCACCGCTCCAATCCACGGCTATCCCGGACACAACATCCAGAGACAAAAGCCTGAAGGAACGCCTCCCACTCGCCCTTGTTTCAGAGGCCCAGGAGCTCCCTCTCGGGCTGTACATCCGGCCTGCCATACCCTATGCGCCACTCATAAGCTGAGTTTGTGTATTCAGACTTCTGTGCCCACAGCCTGGACCCACACAACATCCAGGCCAGGACCTCTGGACCAAACAGCGAAAGATTGTGCCTGCCCTCTCCAAGGAAAGTGTGCCCAATCCATTGACCACAACCCTACAGGTTAGGGAAAAGCTCCAAGGTCCCTGAGGCCATCAATAGTATAGGCCACCCTGGACTAAGAGTGGCTCTCTGACACCAGCGCAGCAACTATCTCCACTTAGACTCTCAGACAGTGTCCCCAGAGACAGAAGGTTGAAATGGACAGGCCCCCAGGCCCTAATCTGAACCTTAGCTTTGGATTCCATGTTTCCGTTCTCAGAGGACTGTTTTCGTAGACCAGCACATGGGGCTTTTCTGAGGCACCAAACCAAACCTCTCTCATCTCCACATGGGCAGCTTTCTTACGGGGATGTATCAAACACTTCAGGTAGGAGAGTTCCGCAGGGCCACCGAACAACCAGCACATTCCAAGGTCTCCATGGACCCAAACGCACATTATGACGCATCCTCAGGAGAGGCCATTTCAACTCAGCCCCCTGGGTCGCGTGTTCCAGAGGCAGCAGATCAAACATATCTTGTCGCTAATAGCCAATGGGAATGCGAGGCATGCTGTACAGGGATCCATCCTTCGAACCCTGCTCTCCAGTCCTTCCATATGGTATGTCCTGGAGCCATGCAACAGGACTCGAATGTCCCGCAGAAGGAAACCTTGTGGTTTGAGGCAACCTCCACTCAGCGTGGGAAAACTTCCTTGGCCTCATGAGGCCCCCACTTCATGAAGGTGCCATCATGGACACATACTCCAGCCTCAGCCAACGTCTGATCCTCAGCCTGACTTCAGATGCAGGAGATTTTGATTCAGCCTCTGCAGAGTGGGCCTGCTCTGCCCTTGGCACCAATCCTCACACTAGCTTGTGTTTTCAGACTTCCATCCTCACACTCCTGGCCCACAAACCCTCCCTACTGGGAATTCTGGGGCCACAATGAAGCACTGTGCCTGCCTCCCAGGAGAAAAACATTGTCTATGGCGCTGCCCAGAAACCACAAATGAGGATCAAACTGCTTGGCCCTCGGCAACACCCCAATTGCATAGGCTACCTTAAACAGTGATGCTCTGTCGCAAATAGCCTGAGCCCAGACCTTCCAACAGACACCGACACAGCTGGCTGCACACCCAGCACATTGGACCCGCCACTGCCTTAGGCCACCATCCATTCCCAACCTGGGTTTTCAGTCATCGGAACCTAGACCTTATCTCCAATCCCTGCACAGGGGGGAACCTGATGCACAAGTCAGAACCCCTCCTTCCCCCTGGCAAGAAACCTTGCTGCTGGCAGTGAGTCAAACCTTCAGTGTAGGAGAAAACGGCATGGCCCATGAGGCCACGCCCAAGCGTGAGGGCCGCCTTGGGCACAAACACACATTGCGACCCTCGGCGTGAGTACCTTTTTCAAGTAACGCCTCTCAGTGACTGGACCAAGAGCCCGCATATGTGGCTTGCCATGCCCATAGGCACTCAGGACTAACTAGATGGTGTGTATTCCAGTTGAGGGAACCCACTGCTGTGCTCTAGAGTCCCTCTCCTGGGGGGTCCCCTGTGGCAGAAAACAGTACTCTTCATTCCCACAGAATGAACACAAACACTTGGGAGCTTGGACAATCCCCCGAGAGGAAGGCTCTTCCTCGGCCTCTGAGACAACCCCTACCCTGACCGGACACTGTAAACGCAACACCCAGAGACAAAATCCTGAGTGACTGCCTCCCACTTGCCCTACTTTGATTTCCAGAGGATCTCCCCTCACGGACTAGAGATCAGGCCTGCCATTATATTGGCCCCTAGCTGAGCCAAGTTTGCTTTTTCAGACATCTGTCCCCACAGCCCTGGCAAACACAGCCTCTAGGCTGGGTCCTCTGGAGCCATACCACAGGACCGTGCCTGCTCTCTCCTGGGAAACTGTGTCCATTCCTTTGGCCACACACCTCCAGAATATGAGAAACCTCAAGGCCTCCGAGGACATCCCACTACTGGGAGCCTCACTGGACTCACAGGGGCATTCGGACACAAGCTGAGCAGCTACATCCATGAATGCATGCACACAGATGTCAACAGAGATAGAAGGTTGAGCCGGACAGGCCTTTAGGCCGTAGTCTCAACTCTTGCTTTGGTTTCCAGGTGTCACTCCTCAGAGGCTTTGGTTCGAAGAACAGGGTATGGGGCTTTCCTGAGGCACGGAACAGAACTCCTCTCGTCTCCACATGGGAAGTTTCCTTGTTGGAGCCGTGTCAAACACCTCATGTTGGAGAATCCTGCAGAGTCCCTGAGCCACCTCCACATTCCAAAGTCTCCCAGGCCACCAAGCCACAGTAGGACTCATCTTCAGGAGAGACCATTTCAACTCTCCCCTCTGGGTAGCTCACCCAGGAGCCCGCAGATTGAGCCTGCCTTGTCCTGACTAAAGAGTGGGAATATGAGGTGGCGTTCCCAGGCATCCATGCTTAGACACCTGCTCTCGAGTCTTTCCATATAAGGCCTCTTGAACCATCCAATAGGACTCAACTGTCGTGCAGAAGGTAACCTTCAGTTTTGGAGCAGTTCACAAATCCCATCGTAGCCAAAACTTTCTGGCCTCATGAAGCCCCCACACCCTTCAGGAAGAGGCCATGCTGGACAAGAACTCTAGCCTGAGGCACGTCTCATAGTTGACATGACCTCAGTGCAGGAGATCTCGATTCAGCCTCTGCAGAGTGGGCCTGCCGTGCCCTCGGTCCCAAACCTCACGCTAGCTTGTGTTTTCAGACTTCCTTCCTCACACTCCTGGCAAAGAAGCCCTCCGGACTAGGAACTCCGGAACCAAAATCCAGCCCAGTGTCTGCCCAACGGAAGAAAAATGTTTCCCTGTGGGGCTCTCCAGAAAACCCAGATGAGGATCAACCTGCTCGGGCCTCGACGGTACCCGAACTGGATAGGCTGCTCTGGGCACTCATGCTCTGCCTGACACAGCCTGAAGCCAGACGTCCAGACAGACAAGGAGACAGCTGGCCGCACACCCAGCACTTCGGACACGCCATGGTCTTATGCCGTCACCTCATCCTAACCTTGGTTTTCAGATATCTGAACCTAGACATTATATCAATTCTCCACACAGCTGTGTATAGCAAGCACAAAACAGAACTCCTCCTTCCCCATGGCTGTCAAGCTTGCTCTTGGCATGGAGTCACACCTTCAGGGTGGGAGAAACCTTCATGGCCCCTGATGCCACGCCCAAACTTGAGTGCTGCTTGGGCACAAATTCACACTGTGACCCTCAGCATGAGCCCCATGTCAAAGAAAGGCCTGTCAGGGCCTGGACCAAGAGCCCACATATGGGGCTTGCCAAGCCCCTATGCACCCAATCCTCACCACGGTTTGAATTTTCCAGTCGCCCCGCCCGTACCTGGAGCTCTGCTCTGGAATCCCTTTCTTGGAGAGACCCATGAGCCAGACAACACGACTCCACCCTTCCCACAAAATGACCCCAAACTCTTGGGAGCTGGGACAGATCCCCAGAGAGGGATACTCGTCCACAGTACCTGAGGCCACCGCTCCAATCCACGGCTATCCCGGACACAACATCCAGAGACAAAAGCCTGAAGGAACGCCTCCCCCTCGCCCTTGTTTCAGAGGCCCAAGTGCTCCCTCTCGGGCTGTACATCCGGCCTGCCATACCCTAGGCGCCACTCATAAGCTGAGTTTGTGTATTCAGACTTCTGTGCCCACAGCCTGGACCCACACAACATCCAGGCCAGGACCTCTGGACCAAACAGCGAAAGATTGTGCCTGCCCTCTCCAAGGAAAGTGTGCCCAATCCATTGACCACAACCCTACAGGTTAGGGAAAAGCTCCAAGGTCCCTGAGGCCATCAATAGTATAGGCCACCCTGGACTAAGAGCGGCTCTCTGACACCAGCGCAGCAACTATCTCCACTTAGACTCTCAGACAGTGTCCCCAGAGACAGAAGGTTGAAATGGACAGGCCCCCAGGCCCTAATCTGAACCTTAGCTTTGGTTTCCATGTTTCCGTTCTCAGAGGACTGTTTTCGTAGACCAGCACATGGGGCTTTTCTGAGGCACCAAACCAAACCTCTCTCATCTCCACATGGGCAGCTTTCTTACGGGGATGTATCAAACACTTCAGGTAGGAGAGTTCCGCAGGGCCACCGAACAACCAGCACATTCCAAGGTCTCCATGGACCCAAACGCACATTATGACGCATCCTCAGGAGAGGCCATTTCAACTCAGCCCCCTGGGTCGCGTGTTCCAGAGGCAGCAGATCAAACATATCTTGTCGCTAATAGCCAATGGGAATGCGAGGCATGCTGTACAGGGATCCATCCTTCGAACCCTGCTCTCCAGTCCTTCCATATGGTATGTCCTGGAGCCATGCAACAGGACTCGAATGTCCCGCAGAAGGAAACCTTGTGGTTTGAGGCAACCTCCACTCAGCGTGGGAAAACTTCCTTGGCCTCATGAGGCCCCCACTTCATGAAGGTGCCATCATGGACACATACTCCAGCCTCAGCCAACGTCTGATCCTCAGCCTGACTTCAGATGCAGGAGATTTTGATTCAGCCTCTGCAGAGTGGGCCTGCTCTGCCCTTGGCTCCAATCCTCACACTAGCTTGTGTTTTCAGACTTCCGTCCTCACACTCCTGGCCCACAAACCCTCCCTACTGGGAATTCTGGGGCCACAATGAAGCACTGTGCCTGCCTCCCAGGAGAAAAACATTGTCTATGGCGCTGCCCAGAAACCCCAAATGAGGATCAAACTGCTTGGCCCTCGGCAACACCCCAATTGCATAGGCTACCTTAAACAGTGATGCTCTGTCGCAAATAGCCTGAGCCCAGACCTTCCAACAGACACCGACACAGCTGGCTGCACACCCAGCACATTGGACCCGCCACTGCCTTAGGCCACCATCCATTCCCAACCTGGGTTTTCAGTCATCGGAACCTAGACCTTATCTCCAATCCCTGCACACGGGGGAACCTGATGCACAAGTCAGAACCCCTCCTTCCCCATGGCAAGAAACCTTGCTGCTGGCAGTGAGTCAAACCTTCAGTGTAGGAGAAAACGGCATGGCCCATGAGGCCACGCCCAAGCGTGAGGGCCGCCTTGGGCACAAACACACATTGCGACCCTCGGCGTGAGTACCTTTTTCAAGTAACGCCTCTCAGTGACTGGACCAAGAGCCCGCATATGTGGCTTGCCATGCCCATAGGCACTCAGGACTAACTAGATGGTGTGTATTCCAGTTGAGGGAACCCACTGCTGTGCTCTAGAGTCCCTCTCCTGGGGGGTCCCCTGTGGCAGAAAACAGTACTCTTCATTCCCACAGAATGAACACAAACACTTGGGAGCTTGGACAATCCCCCGAGAGGAAGGCTCTTCCTCGGCCTCTGAGACAACCCCTACCCTGACCGGACACTGTAAACGCAACACCCAGAGACAAAATCCTGAGTGACTGCCTCCCACTTGCCCTACTTTGATTTCCAGAGGATCTCCCCTCACGGACTAGAGATCAGGCCTGCCATTATATTGGCCCCTAGCTGAGCCAAGTTTGCTTTTTCAGACATCTGTCCCCACAGCCCTGGCAAACACAGCCTCTTGGCTGGGTCCTCTGGAGCCATACCACAGGACCGTGCCTGCTCTCTCCTGGGAAACTGTGTCCATTCCTTTGGCCACACACCTCCAGAATATGAGAAACCTCAAGGCCTCCGAGGACATCCCACTACTGGGAGCCTCACTGGACTCACAGGGGCATTCGAACACAAGCTGAGCAGCTACATCCATGAATGCATGCACACAGATGTCAACAGAGATAGAATGTTGAGCCGGACAGGCCTTTAGGCCGTAGTCTCAACTCTTGCTTTGGTTTCCAGGTGTCACTCCTCAGAGGCTTTGGTTCGAAGAACAGGGTATGGGGCTTTCCTGAGGCAGGGAACAGAACTCCTCTCGTCTCCACATGGGAAGTTGCCTTGTTGGAGCCGTGTCAAACACCTCATTTTGGAGAATCCTGCAGAGTCCCTGAGCCACCTCCACATTCCAAGGTCTCCCTTGTCCACCAAGCCTCAGTAGGACTCATCTTCAGGAGAGACCATTTCAACTCTCCCCTCTGGGTAGCTCACCCAGGAGCCCGCAGATTGAGCCTGCCTTGTCCTGACTAAAGAGTGGGAATATGATGTGGCATTCCCAGGCATCCATGCTTAGACACCTCCTCTCGAGTCTTTCCATAAGGGGCCTCTTGGAACCATCCAATGGGACTCGACTGTCGTGCAGAAGGTAAGCTTCAGTTTTGGAGCAGTTCACAAATCCCATCGTAGACAAAACTTTCTGGCCTCATGAAGCCCCCACACCCTTCAGGAAGAGGCCATGCTGGACAAGAACTCTAGCCTGAGGCACGTCTCATAGTTGACATGACCTCAGTGCAGGAGATCTCGATTCAGCCTCTGCAGAGTGGGCCTGCCGTGCCCTCGGTCCCAAACCTCACGCTAGCTTGTGTTTTCAGACTTCCTTCCTCACACTCCTGGCAAACAAGCCCTCCGGACTAGGAACTCCGGAACCAAAACCCAGCCCAGTGTCTGCCCAACGGAAGAAAAACGTTTCCCTGTGGGGCTCTCCAGAAAACCCAGATGAGGATCAACCTGCTCGGGCCTCGACGGTACCCGAACTGGATAGGCTGCTCTGGGCACTCATGCTCTGCCTGACACAGCCTGAAGCCAGACGTCCAGACAGACAAGGAGACAGCTGGCCGCACACCCAGCACTTTGGACACGCCATGGTCTTATGCCGTCACCTCATCCTAACCTTGGTTTTCAGATATCTGAACCTAGACATTATATCAATTCTCCACACAGCTGGGTATAGCAAGCACAAAACAGAACTCCTCCTTCCCCATGGCTGTCAAGCTTGCTCTTGGCATGGAGTCACACCTTCAGGGTGGGAGAAACCTTCATGGCCGCTGATGCCACGCCCAAACTTGAGTGCTGCTTGGGCACAAATTCACACTGTGACCCTCAGCATGAGCCCCATGTCAAAGAAAGGCCTGTCAGGGCCTGGACCAAGAGCCCACATATGGGGCTTGCCAAGCCCCTATGCACCCAATCCTCACCACGGTTTGAATTTTCCAGTCGCCCCGCCTGTACCTGGAGCTCTGCTCTGGAATCCCTTTCTTGGAGAGACCCATGAGCCAGACAACACGACTCCACTCTTCCCACAAAATGACCCCAAACTCTTGGGAGCTGGGACAAATCCCCAGGGAGGGATACTCGTCCACAGTACTTGATGCCACCGCTCCAATCCACGGCTATCCCGGACACAACATCCAGAGACAAAAGCCTGACGGAACGCCTCCCACTCGCCCTTGTTTCAGAGGCCCAGGAGCTCCCTCTCGGGCTGTACTTCTGGCCTGCCATACCCTAGGCGCCACTCATACGCTGAGTTTGTGTATTCAGACTTCTGTTCCCACAGCCTGGACCCACACAACATCCAGGCTAGGGCCTCTGGACCAAACAGCGAAAGATTGTGCCTGCCCTCTCCAAGGAAAGCGTGCCCAATCCATTGACCACAACCCTAAAGGTTAGGGAAAAGCTCCAAGGTCCCTGAGGCCATCAATAGTATAGGCCACCCTGGACTAAGAGGGGCTCTCTGACACCAGCGGAGCAACTATCTCCACTTAGACTCTCAGACAGTGTCCCCAGAGACAGAAGGTTGAAATGGACAGGCCCCCAGGCCCTAATCTGAACCTTAGCTTTGGTTTCCATGATTCCGTTCTCAGAGGACTGTTTTCGTAGACCAGCACATGGGGCTTTCTGAGGCACCAAACCAAACATCTCTCATCTCCACATGGGCAGCTTTCTTACTGGGATGTATCAAACACTTCAGGTAGGAGAGTTCCGCAGGGCCACTGAACAACCAGCACATTCCAAGGTCTCCATGGACCCAAACGCACATTATGACGCATCCTCAGGAGAGGCCATTTCAACTCAGCCCCCTGGGTCGCGTGTTCCAGAGGCAGCAGATCAAACATATCTTGTCGCTAATAGCCAATGGGAATGCGAGGCATGCTGTACAGGGATCCATCCTTCGAACCCTGCTCTCCAGTCCTTCCATATGGTATGTCCTGGAGCCATGCAACAGGACTCGAATGTCCCGCAGAAGGAAACCTTGTGGTTTGGGGCAATCTCCAAACTCAGAGTGGGAAAACTTCCTTGGCCTCATGAGGCCCCCACTTCATGAAGGTGCCATCATGGACACATACTCCAGCCTCAGCCAACGTCTGATCCTCAGCCTGACTTCAGATGCAGGAGATTTTGATTCAGCCTCTGCAGAGTGGGCCTGCTCTGCCCTTGGCTCCAATCCTCACACTAGCTTGTGTTTTCAGACTTCCGTCCTCACACTCCTGGCCCACAAACCCTCCCTACTGGGAATTCTGGGGCCACAATGAAGCACTGTGCCTGCCTCCCAGGAGAAAAACATTGTCTATGGCGCTGCCCAGAAACCACAAATGAGGATCAAACTGCTTGGCCCTCGGCAACACCCCAATTGCATAGGCTACCTTAAACAGTGATGCTCTGTCGCAAATAGCCTGAGCCCAGACCTTCCAACAGACACCGACACAGCTGGCTGCACACCCAGCACATTGGACCCGCCACTGCCTTAGGCCACCATCCATTCCCAACCTGGGTTTTCAGTCATCGGAATCTAGACCTTATCTCCAATACCTGCACAGGGGGGAACCTGATGCACAAGTCAGAACCCCTCCTTCCCCATGGCAAGAAACCTTGCTGCTGGCAGTGAGTCAAACCTTCAGTGTAGGAGAAAACGGCATGGCCCATGAGGCCACGCCCAAGCGTGAGGGCCGCCTTGGGCACAAACACACATTGTGACCCTCAGCGTGAGTACCTTATTCAAGTAACGCCTCTCAGTGACTGGACCAAGAGCCCGCATATGTGGCTTGCCATGCCCATAGGCACCCAGGACTAACTAGATGGTGTGTATTCCAGTTGAGGGAACCCACTGATGTGCTCTAGAGTCCCTCTCCTGGGGGGTCCCCTGTGGCAGAAAACAGTACTCTTCATTCCCACAGAATGAACACAAACACTTGGGAGCTTGGACAATCCCCCGAGAGGAAGGCTCTTCCTCGGCCTCTGAGACAACCCCTACCCTGACCGGACACTGTAAACGCAACACCCAGAGACAAAATCCTGAGTGACTGCCTCCCACTTGCCCTACTTTGATTTCCAGAGGATCTCCCCTCACGGACTAGAGATCAGGCCTGCCATTACATTGGCCCCTAGCTGAGCCAAGTTTGCTTTTTCAGACATCTGTCCCCACAGCCCTGGCAAACACAGCCTCTAGGCTGGGTCCTCTGGAGCCATACCACAGGACCGTGCCTGCTCTCTCCTGGGAAACTGTGTCCATTCCTTTGGCCACACACCTCCAGAATATGAGAAACCTCAAGGCCTCCGAGGACATCCCACTACTGGGAGCCTCACTGGACTCACAGGGGCATTCGGACACAAGCTGAGCAGCTACATCCATGAATGCATGCACACAGATGTCAACAGAGATAGAAGGTTGAGCCGGACAGGCCTTTAGGCCGTAGTCTCAACTCTTGCTTTGGTTTCCAGGTGTCACTCCTCAGAGGCTTTGGTTCGAAGAACAGGGTATGGGGCTTTCCTGAGGCACGGAACAGAACTCCTCTCATCTCCACATGGGAAGTTTCCTTGTTGGAGCCGTGTCAAACACCTCATGTTGGAGAATCCTGCAGAGTCCCTGAGCCACCTCCACATTCCAAGGTCTCCCAAGCCACCAAGCCACAGTAGGACTCATCTTCAGGAGAGTCCATTTCAACTCTCCCCTCTGGGTAGCTCACCCAGGAGCCCGCAGATTGAGCCTGCCTTGTCCTGACTAAAGAGTGGGAATATGAGGTGGCGTTCCCAGGCATCCATGCTTAGACACCTGCTCTCGAGTCTTTCCATATGGGGCCTCTTGGAACCATCCAATAGGACTCGACAGTCGTGCAGAAGGTAACCTTCAGTTTTGGAGCAGTTCACAAATCCCATCGTAGACAAAACTTTCTGGCCTCATGAAGCCCCCACACCCTTCAGGAAGAGGCCATGCTGGACAAGAACTCTAGCCTGAGGCACGTCTCATAGTTGACATGACCTCAGTGCAGGAGATCTCGATTCAGCCTCTGCAGAGTGGGCCTGCCGTGCCCTCGGTCCCAAACCTCACGCTAGCTTGTGTTTTCAGACTTCCTTCCTCACACTCATGGCAAACAAGCCCTCCGGACTAGGAACTCCAGAACCAAAACCCAGCCCAGTGTCGGCCCAACGGAAGAAAAACGTTTCCCTGTGGGGCTCTCCAGAAAACCCAGATGAGGATCAACCTGCTCGAGCCTCGACGGTACCCGAACTGGATAGGCTGCTCTGGGCACTCATGCTCTGCCTGACACAGCCTGAAGCCAGACGTCCAGACAGACAAGGAGACAGCTGGCCGCACACCCAGCACTTCGGACACGCCATGGTCTTATGCCGTCACCTCATCCTAACCTTGGTTTTCAGATATCTGAACCTAGACATTATATCAATTCTCCACACAGCTGGGTATAGCAAGCACAAAACAGAACTCCTCCTTCCCCATGGCTGTCAACTTTGCTCTTGGCATGGAGTCACACCTTCAGGGTGGGAGAAACCTTCATGGCCCCTGATGCCACGCCCAAACTTGAGTGCTGCTTGGGCACAAATTCACACTGTGACCCTCAGCATGAGCCCCATGTCAAAGAAAGGCCTGTCAGGGCCTGGACCAAGAGCCCACATATGGGGCTTGCCAAGCCCCTATGCACCCAATCCTCACCACGGTTTGAATTTTACAGTCGCCCCGCCCGTACCTGGAGCTCTGCTCTGGAATCCCTTTCTTGGACAGACCCATGAGCCAGACAACACGACTCCACCCTTCACACAAAATGACCCCAAACTCTTGGGAGCTGGGGCAAATCCCCAGAGAGGGATACTCGTCCACAGTACCTGAGGCCACCGCTCCAATCCACGGCTATCCCGGACACAACATCCAGAGACAAAAGCCTGAAGGAACGCCTCCCACTCGCCCTTGTTTCAGAGGCCCAGGAGCTCCCTCTCGGGCTGTACTTCTGGCCTGCCATACCCTAGGCGCCACTCATACGCTGAGTTTGTGTATTCAGACTTCTGTTCCCACAGCCTGGACCCACACAACATCCAGGCTAGGGCCACTGGACCAAACAGCGAAAGATTATGCCTGCCCCCTCCAAGGAAAGTGTGCCCAATCCATTGACCACCAACCTACAGGTTAGGGAAAAGCTCCAAGGTCACTGCGGCCATCAATAGTATAGGCCACCCTGGACTAAGAGGGGCTCTCTGACACCAGCGGAGCAATTATCTCCACTTAGACTCTCAGAGAGTGTCCCCAGAGACAGAAGGTTGAAATGGACAGGCCCCCAGGCCCTAATCTGAACCTTAGCTTTGGTTTCCATGTTTCCGTTCTCAGAGGACTGTTTTCGTAGACCAGCACATGGGGCTTTTCTGAGGCACCAAACCAAACATCTCTCATCTCCACATGGGCAGCTTTCTTACTGGGATGTATCAAACACTTCAGGTAGGAGAGTTCCGCAGGGCCACTGAACAACCAGCACATTCCAAGGTCTCCATGGACCCAAACGCACATTATGACGCATCCTCAGGAGAGGCCATTTCAACTCAGCCCCCTGGGTCGCGTGTTCCAGAGGCAGCAGATCAAACATATCTTGTCGCTAATAGCCAATGGGAATGCGAGGCATGCTGTACAGGGATCCATCCTTCGAACCCTGCTCTCCAGTCCTTCCATATGGTATGTCCTGGAGCCATGCAACAGGACTCGAATGTCCCGCAGAAGGAAACCTTGGGGTTTGGGGCAACCTCCAAACTCAGCGTGGGAAAACTTCCTTGGCCTCAGGAGGCCCCCACTTCATGAAGGTGCCACCATGGACACATACTCCAGCCTCAGCCAACGTCTGATCCTCAGCCTGACTTCAGATGCAGGAGATTTTGATTCAGCCTCTGCAGAGTGGGCCTGCTCTGCCCTTGGCTCCAATCCTCACACTAGCTTGTGTTTTCAGACTTCCGTCCTCACACTCCTGGCCCACAAACCCTCCCTACTGGGAATTCTGGGGCCACAATGAAGCACTGTGCCTGCCTCCCAGGAGAAAAACATTGTCTATGGCGCTGCCCAGAAACCCCAAATGAGGATCAAACTGCTTGGCCCTCGGCAACACCCCAATTGCATAGGCTACCTTAAACAGTGATGCTCTGTCGCAAATAGCTTGAGCCCAGACCTTCCAACAGACACCGACACAGCTGGCTGCACACCCAGCACATTGGACCCGCCACTGCCTTAGGCCACCATCCATTCCCAACCTGGGTTTTCAGTCATCGGAACCTAGACCTTATCTCCAATCCCTGCACACGGGGGAACCTGATGCACAAGTCAGAACCCCTCCTTCCCCATGGCAAGAAACCTTGCTGCTGGCAGTGAGTCAAACCTTCAGTGTAGGAGAAAACGGCATGGCCCATGAGGCCACGCCCAAGCTTGAGGGCCGCCTTGGGCACAAACATACATTGTGACCCTCAGCGTGAGTACCTTATTCAAGTAACGCCTCTCAGTGACTGGACCAAGAGCCCGCATATGTGGCTTGCCATGCCCATAGGCACCCAGGACTAACTAGATGGTGTGTATTCCAGTTGAGGGAACCCACTGCTGTGCTCTAGAGTCCCTCTCCTGGGGGGTCCCCTGTGGCAGAAAACAGTACTCTTCATTCCCACTCCCTCGGCCTCTGAGACAACCCCTACCCTGACCGGACACTGTAAATGCAACACCCAGAGACAAAATCCTGAGTGACTGCCTCCCACTTGTCCTACTTTGATTTCCAGAGGATCTCCCCTCACGGACTAGAGATCAGGCCTGCCATTACATTGGCCCCTAGCTGAGCCAAGTTTGCTTTTTCAGACATCTGTCCCCACAGCCCTGGCAAACACAGCCTCTAGGCTGGGTCCTCTGGAGCCATACCACAGGACCGTGCCTGCTCTCTCCTGGGAAACTGTGTCCATTCCTTTGGCCACACACCTCCAGAGTATGAGAAACCTCAAGGGCTCCGAGGACATCCCACTACTGGGAGCCTCACTGGACTCACAGGGGCATTCGGACACAAGCTGAGCAGCTACATCCATGAATGCATGCACACAGATGTCAACAGAGATAGAAGGTTGAGCCGGACAGGCCTTTAGGCCGTAGTCTCAACTCTTGCTTTGGTTTCCAGGTGTCACTCCTCAGAGGCTTTGGTTCGAAGAACAGGGTATGGGGCTTTCCTGAGGCACGGAACAGAACTCCTCTCATCTCCACATGGGAAGTTTCCTTGTTGGAGCCGTGTCAAACACCTCATGTTGGAGAATCCTGCAGAGTCCCTGAGCCACCTCCACATTCCAAGGTCTCCCAGGCCACCAAGCCACAGTAGGACTCATCTTCAGGAGAGTCCATTTCAACTCTCCCCTCTGGGTAGCTCACCCAGGAGCCCGCAGATTGAGCCTGCCTTGTCCTGACTAAAGAGTGGGAATATGAGGTGGCGTTCCCAGGCATCCATGATTAGACACCTGCTCTCGAGTCTTTCCATATGGGGCCTCTTGGAACCATCCAATAGGACTCGACTATCGTGCAGAAGGTAACCTTCAGTTTTGGAGCAGTTCACAAATCCCATCGTAGGCAAAACTTTCTGGCCTCATGAAGCCCCCACACCCTTCAGGAAGAGGCCATGCTGGACAAGAACTCTAGCCTGAGGCACGTCTCATAGTTGACATGACCTCAGTGCAGGAGATCTCGATTCAGCCTCTGCAGAGTGGGCCTGCCGTGCCCTCGGTCCCAAACCTCACACTAGCTTGTGTTTTCAGACTTCCTTCCTCACACTCATGGCAAACAAGCCCTCCGGACTAGGAACTCCAGAAACAAAACCCAGCCCAGGGTCTGCCCAACGGAAGAAAAACGTTTCCCCGTGGGCTCTCCAGAAAACCCAGATGAAGATCAACCTGCTCGGGCCTCGACGGTACCCGAACTGGATAGGCTGCTCTGGGCACTCATGCTCTGCCTGACACAGCCTGAAGCCAGACGTCCAGACAGACAAGGAGACAGCTGGCCGCACACCCAGCACTTCGGACACGCCATGGTCTTATGCCGTCACCTCATCCTAACCTTGGTTTTCAGATACCTGAACCTAGACACTATATCAATTCTCCACACAGCTGGGTATAGCAAGCACAAAACAGAACTCCTCCTTCCCCATGGCTGTCAAGCTTGCTCTTGGCATGGAGTCACACCTTCAGGGTGGGAGAATCCTTCATGGCTCCTGATGCCACGCCCAAATTTGAGTGCTGCTTGGGCACAAATTCACACTGTGACCCTCAGCATGAGCCCCATGTCAAAGAAAGGCCTGTCAGGGCCTGGACCAAGAGCCCACATATGGGGCTTGCCAAGACCCTATGCACCCAATCCTCACCACGGTTTGAATTTTCCAGTCGCCCCGCCCGGACCTGGAGCTCTGCTCTGGAATCCCTTTCTTGGACAGACCCATGACCCAAACAACACGACTCCACCCTTCCACAAAATGACCCCAAACTCTTGGGAGCTGGGACAAATCCGCAGAGAGGGATACTCGTCCACAGTACCTGATGCCACCGCTCCAATCCACGGCTATCCCGGACACAACATCCAGAGACAAAAGCCTGAAGGAACGCCTCCCACTCGCCCTTTTTTCAGAGGCCCAGGAGCTCCCTCTCGGGCTGTACATCTGGCCTGCCATACCCTATGCGCCACTCATAAGCTGAGTTTGTGTATTCAGACTTCTGTGCCCACAGCCTGGACCCACACAACATCCAGGCTAGGGCCTCTGGACCAAACAGCGAAAGATTGTGCCTGCCCTCTCCAAGGAAAGCGTGCCCAATCCATTGACCACAACCCTACAGGTTAGGGAAAAGCTCCAAGGTCCCTGAGGCCATCAATAGTATAGGCCACCCTGGACTAAGAGGGGCTCTGTGACACCAGCGGAGCAACTATCTCCACTTAGACTCTCAGACAGTGTCCCCAGAGACAGAAGGTTGAAAAGGACAGGCCCCCAGGCCCTAATCTGAACCTTAGCTTTGGTTTCCATGTTTCCGTTCTCAGAGGACTGTTTTCGTAGACCAGCACATGGGGCTTTTCTGAGGCACCAAACCAAACATCTCTCATCTCCACATGGGCAGCTTTCTTACTGGGATGTATCAAACACTTCAGGTAGGAGAGTTCCGCAGGGCCACTGAACAACCAGCACATTCCAAGGTCTCCATGGACCCAAACGCACATTATGACGCATCCTCAGGAGAGGCCATTTCAACTCAGCCCCCTGGGTCGCGTGTTCCAGAGGCAGCAGATCAAACATATCTTGTCGCTAATAGCCAATGGGAATGCGAGGCATGCTGTACAGGGATCCATCCTTCGAACCCTGCTCTCCAGTCCTTCCATATGGTATGTCCTGGAGCCATGCAACAGGACTCGAATGTCCCGCAGAAGGAAACCTTGTGGTTTGGGGCAACCTCCAAACTCAGCGTGGGAAAACTTCCTTGGCCTCATGAGGCCCCCACTTCATGAAGGTGCCATCATGGACACATACTCCAGCCTCAGCCAACGTCTGATCCTCAGCCTGACTTCAGATGCAGGAGATTTTGATTCAGCCTCTGCAGAGTGGGCCTGCTCTGCCCTTGGCTCCAATCCTCACACTAGCTTGTGTTTTCAGACTTCCGTCCTCACACTCCTGGCCCACAAACACTCCCTATTGGGAATTCTGGGGCCACAATGAAGCACTGTGCCTGCCTCCCAGGAGAAAAACATTGTCTATGGCGCTGCCCAGAAACCCCAAATGAGGATCAAACTGCTTGGCCCTCGGCACCACCCCAATTGCATAGGCTACCTTAAACAGTGATGCTCTGTCGCAAATAGCCTGAGCCCAGACCTTCCAACAGACACCGACACAGCTGGCTGCACACCCAGCACATTGGACCCGCCACTGCCTTAGGCCACCATCCATTCCCAACCTGGGTTTTCAGTCATCGGAACCTAGACCTTATCTCCATTCCCTGCACAGGGGGGAACCTGATGCACAAGTCAGAACCCCTCCTTCCCCATGGCAAGAAACCTTGCTGCTGGCAGTGAGTCAAACCTTCAGTGTAGGAGAAAACGGCATGGCCCATGAGGCCACGCCCAAGCGTGAGGGCCGCCTTGGGCACAAACACACATTGTGACCCTCAGCGTGAGTACCTTATTCAAGTAACGCCTCTCAGTGACTGGACCAAGAGCCCGCATATGTGGCTTGCCATGCCCATAGGCACCCAGGACTAACTAGATGGTGTGTATTCCAGTTGAGGGAACCCACTGCTGTGCTCTAGAGTCCCTCTCCTGGGGGGTCCCCTGTGGCAGAAAACAGTACTCTTCATTCCCACAGAATGAACACAAACACTTGGGAGCTTGGACAATCCCCCGAGAGGAAGGCTCTTCCTCGGCCTCTGAGACAACCCCTACCCTGACCGGACACTGTAAACGCAACACCCAGAGACAAAATCCTGAGTGACTGCCTCCCACTTGTCCTACTTTGATTTCCAGAGGATCTCCCCTCACGGACTAGAGATCAGGCCTGCCATTACATTGGCCCCTAGCTGAGCCAAGTTTGCTTTTTCAGACATCTGTCCCCACAGCCCTGGCAAACACAGCCTCTAGGCTGGGTCCTCTGGAGCCATACCACAGGACCGTGCCTGCTCTCTCCTGGGAAACTGTGTCCATTCCTTTGGCCACACACCTCCAGAATATGAGAAACCTCAAGTCCTCCGAGGACATCCCACTACTAGGAGCCTCACTGGACTCACAGGGGCATTCGGACACAAGCTGAGCAGCTACATCCATGAATGCATGCACACAGATGTCAACAGAGATAGAAGGTTGAGCCGGACAGGCCTTTAGGCCGTAATCTCAACTCTTGCTTTGGTTTCCAGGTGTCACTCCTCAGAGGCTTTGGTTCGAAGAACAGGGTATGGGGCTTTCCTGAGGCACGGAATAGAACTCCTCTCGTCTCCACATGGGAAGTTTCCTTGTTGGAGCCGTGTCAAACACCTCATGTTGGAGAATCCTGCAGAGTCCCTGAGCCACCTCCACATTCCAAGGTCTCCCAGGCCACCAAGCCACAGTAGGACTCATCTTCAGGAGAGTCCATTTCAACTCTCCCCTCTGGGTAGCTCACCCAGGAGCCCGCAGATTGAGCCTGCCTTGTCCTGACTAAAGAGTGGGAATATGAGGTGGCGTTCCCAGGCATCCATGATTAGACACCTGCTCTCGAGTCTTTCCATATGGGGCCTCTTGGAACCATCCAATAGGACTCGACTGTCGTGCAGAAGGTAACCTTCAGGTTTGGAGCAGTTCACAAATCCCATCGTAGCCAAAACTTTCTGGCCTCATGAAGCCCCCACACCCTTCAGGAAGAGGCCATGCTGGACAAGAACTCTGGCCTGAGGCACGTCATAGTTGACATGACCTCAGTGCAGGAGATCTCGATTCAGCCTCTGCAGAGTGGGCCTGCCGTGCCCTCGGTCCCAAACCTCATGCTAGCTTGTGTTTTCAGACTTCCTTCCTCACACTCCTGGCAAACAAGCCCTCCGGACTAGGAACTCCAGAACAAAACCCAGCCCAGTGTATGCCCAACGGAAGAAAAACGTTTCCCTGTGGGGCTCTCCAGAAAACCCAGATGAGGATCAACCTGCTCGGGCCTCGACGGTACCCGAACTGGATAGGCTGCTCTGGGCACTCATGCTCTGCCTGACACAGCCTGAAGCCAGACGTCCAGACAGACAAGGAGACAGCTGGCCGCACACCCAGCACTTCGGACACGCCATGGTCTTATGCCGTCACCTCATCCTAACCTTGGTTTTCAGATACCTGAACCTAGACACTATATCAATTCTCCACACAGCTGGGTATAGCAAGCACAAAACAGAACTCCTCCTTCCCCATGGCTGTCAACCTTGCTCTTGGCATGCAGTCACACCTTCAGGGTGGGAGAAACCTTCATGGCCCCTGATGCCACGCCCATACTTGAGTGCTGCTTGGGCACAAATTCACACTGTGACCCTCAGCATGAGCCCCATGTCAAAGAAAGGCCTGTCAGGGCCTGGACCAAGAGCCCACATATGGAGCTTGCCAAGCCCCTATGCACCCAATCCTCACCACGGTTTTAATTTTCCAGTCGCCCCGCCCGGACCTGGAGCTCTGCTCTGGATTCCCTTTCTTGGACAGACCCATGACCCAAACAACACGACTCCACCCTTCCACAAAATGACCCCAAACTCTTGGGAGCTGGGACAAATCCCCAGAGAAGGATACTCGTCCACAGTACCTGATGCCACCGCTCCAATCCACGGCTATCCCGGACACAACATCCAGAGACAAAAGCCTGAAGGAACGCCTCCCACTCGCCCTTTTTTCAGAGGCCCAGGAGCTCCCTCTCGGGCTGTACATCTGGACTGCCATACCCTATGCGCCACTCATAAGCTGAGTTTGTGTATTCAGACTTCTGTGCCCACAGCCTGGACCCACACAACATCCAGGCTAGGGCCTCTGGACCAAACAGCGAAAGATTGTGCCTGCCCTCTCCAAGGAAAGCGTGCCCAATCCATTGACCACAACCCTACAGGTTAGGGAAAAGCTCCAAGGTCCCTGAGGCCATCAATAGTATAGGCCACCCTGGACTAAGAGGGGCTCTCTGACACCAGCGGAGCAACTATCTCCACTTAGACTCTCAGACAGTGTCCCCAGAGACAGAAGGTTGAAATGGACAGGCCCCCAGGCCCTAATCTGAACCTTAGCTTTGGTTTCCATGTTTCCGTTCTCAGAGGACTGTTTTCGTAGACCAGCACATGGGGCTTTCTGAGGCACCAAACCAAACATCTCTCATCACCACATGGGCAGCTTTCTTACTGGGATGTATCAAACACTTCAGGTAGGAGAGTTCCGCAGGGCCACTGAACAACCAGCACATTCCAAGGTCTCCATGGACCCAAACGCACATTATGACGCATCCTCAGGAGAGGCCATTTCAACTCAACCGCCCTGGGTCGCGTGTTCCAGAGGCAGCAGATCAAACATATCTTGTCGCTAATAGCCAATGGGAATGCGAGGCATGCTGTACAGGGATCCATCCTTCGAACCCTGCTCTCCAGTCCTTCCATATGGTATGTCCTGGAGCCATGCAACAGGACTCGAATGTCCCGCAGAAGGAAACCTTGTGGTTTGGGGCAACCTCCAAACTCAGCGTGGGAAAACTTCCTTGGCCTCATGAGGCCCCCACTTCATGAAGGTGCCATCATGGACACATACTCCAGCCTCAGCCAACGTCTGATCCTCAGCCTGACTTCAGATGCAGGAGATTTTGATTCAGCCTCTGCAGAGTGGGCCTGCTCTGCCCTTGGCTCCAATCCTCACACTAGCTTGTGTTTTCAGACTTCCGTCCTCACACTCCTGGCCCACAAACCCTCCCTACTGGGAATTCTGGGGCCACAATGAAGCACTGTGCCTGCCTCCCAGGAGAAAAACATTGTCTATGGCGCTGCCCAGAAACCCCAAATGAGGATCAAACTGCTTGGCCCTCGGCACCACCCCAATTGCATAGGCTACCTTAAACAGTGATGCTCTGTCGCAAATAGCCTGAGCCCAGACCTTCCAACAGACACCGACACAGCTGGCTGCACACCCAGCACATTGGACCCACCACTGCCTTAGGCCACCATCCATTCCCAACCTGGGTTTTCAGTCATCGGAACCTAGACCTTATCTCCATTCCCTGCACAGGGGGGAACCTGATGCACAAGTCAGAACCCCTCCTTCCCCATGGCAAGAAACCTTGCTGCTGGCAGTGAGTCAAACCTTCAGTGTAGGAGAAAACGGCATGGCCCATGAGGCCACGCCCAAGCGTGAGGGCCGCCTTGGGCACAAACACACATTGTGACCCTCAGCGTGAGTACCTTATTCAAGTAACGCCTCTCAGTGACTGGACCAAGAGCCCGCATATGTGGCTTGCCATGCCCATAGGCACCCAGGACTAACTAGATGGTGTGTATTCCAGTTGAGGGAACCCACTGCTGTGCTCTAGAGTCCCTCTCCTGGGGGGTCCCCTGTGGCAGAAAACAGTACTCTTCATTCCCACAGAATGAACACAAACACTTGGGAGCTTGGACAATCCCCCGAGAGGAAGGCTCTTCCTCGGCCTCTGAGACAACCCCTACCCTGACCGGACACTGTAAACGCAACACCCAGAGACAAAATCCTGAGTGACTGCCTCCCACTTGTCCTACTTTGATTTCCAGAGGATCTCCCCTCACGGACTAGAGATCAGGCCTGCCATTACATTGGCCCCTAGCTGAGCCAAGTTTGCTTTTTCAGACATCTGTCCCCACAGCCCTGGCAAACACAGCCTCTAGGCTGGGTCCTCTGGAGCCATAACACAGGACCGTGCATGCTCTCTCCTGGGAAACTGTGTCCATTCCTTTGGCCACACACCTCCAGAATATGAGAAACCTCAAGTCCTCCGAGGACATCCCACTACTGGGAGCCTCACTGGACTCACAGGGGCATTCGGACACAAGCTGAGCAGCTACATCCATGAATGCATGCACACAGATGTCAACAGAGATAGAAGGTTGAGCCGGACAGGCCTTTAGGCCGTAGTCTCAACTCTTGCTTTGGTTTCCAGATGTCACTCCTCAGAGGCTTTGGTTCGAAGAACAGGGTATGGGGCTTTCCTGAGGCACGGAACAGAACTCCTCTCGTCTCCACATGGGAAGTTGCCTTGTTGGAGCCATGTCAAACACCTCATGTTGGAGAATCCTGCAGAGTCCCTGAGCCACCTCCACATTCCAAGGTCTCCCAGGCCACCAAGCCACAGTAGGACTCATCTTCAGGAGAGTCCATTTCAACTCTCCCCTCTGGGTAGCTCACCCAGGAGCCCGCAGATTGAGCCTGCCTTGTCCTGACTAAAGAGTGGGAATATGAGGTGGCGTTCCCAGGCATCCATGCTTAGACACCTGCTCTCGAGTCTTTCCATATGGGGCCTCTTGGAACCATCCAATAGGACTCGACAGTCGTGCAGAAGGTAACCTTCAGTTTTGGAGCAGTTCACAAATCCCATCGTAGGCAAAACTTTCTGGCCTCATGAAGCCCCCACACCCTTCAGGAAGAGGCCATGCTGGACAAGAACTCTAGCCTGAGGCACGTCTCATAGTTGACATGACCTCAGTGCAGGAGATCTCGATTCAGCCTCTGCAGAGTGGGCCTGCCGTGCCCTCGGTCCCAAACCTCACGCTAGCTTGTGTTTTCAGACTTCCTTCCTCACACTCATGGCAAACAAGCCCTCCGGACTAGGAACTCCAGAACCAAAACCCTGCCCAGTGTCGGCCCAACGGAAGAAAAACGTTTTCCTGTGGGGCTCTCCAGAAAACCCAGATGAGGATCAACCTGCTCGGGCCTCGACGGTACCCAAACTGGATAGGCTGCTCTGGGCACTCATGCTCTGCCTGACACAGCCTGAAGCCAGACGTCCAGACAGACAAGGAGACAGCTGGCCGCACACCCAGCACTTCGGACACGCCATGGTCTTATGCCGTCACCTCATCCTAACCTTGGTTTTCAGATATCTGAACCTAGACATTATATCAATTCTCCACACAGCTGGGTATAGCAAGCACAAAACAGAATTCCTCCTTCCCCATGGCTGTCAAGCTTGCTCTTGGCATGGAGTCACACCTTCAGGGTGGGAGAAACCTTCATGGCCCCTGATGCCACGCCCAAACATGAGTGCTGCTTGGGCACAAATTCACACTGTGACCCTCAGCATGAGCCCCATGTCAAAGAAAGGCCTGTCAGGGCCTGGACCAAGAGCCCACATATGGGGCTTGCCAAGCCCCTATGCACCCAGTCCTCACCACGGTTTGAATTTTCCAGTCGCCCCGCCCGTACCTGGAGCTCTGCTCTGGAATCCCTTTCTTGGACAGACCCATGAGCCAGACAACACGACTCCACCCTTCCCACAAAATGACCCCAAACTCTTGGGAGCTGGGACAAATCCCCAGAGAGGGATACTCGTCCACAGTACTTGATGCCACCGCTCCAATCCACGGCTATCACGGACACAACATCCAGAGACAAAAGCCTGAAGGAAGGCCTCCCACTCGCCCTTGTTTCAGAGGCCCAGGGGCTTCCTCTCGGGCTGTACATCTGGCCTGCCATACCCTATGCGCCACTCATAAGCTGAGTTTGTGTATTCAGACTTCTGTGCCCACAGCCTGGATCCACACAACATCCAGGCTAGGGCCTCTGGACCAAACAGCGAAAGATTGTGCCTGCCCTCTCCAAGGAAAGCGTGCCCAATCCATTGACCACAACCCTACAGGTTAGGGAAAAGCTCCAAGGTCCCTGAGGCCATCAATAGTATAGGCCACCCTGGACTAAGAGGGGCTCTCTGACACCAGCGGAGCAACTATCTCCACTTAGACTCTCAGACAGTGTCCCCGGAGACAGAAGGTTGAAATGGACAGGCCCCCAGGCCCTAATCTGAACCTTAGCTTTGGTTTCCATGTTTCAGTTCTCAGAGGACTGTTTTCGTAGACCAGCACATGGGGCTTTTCTGAGGCACCAAACCAAACCTCTCTCATCTCCACATGGGCAGCTTTCTTACGGGGATGTATCAAACACTTCAGGTAGGAGAGTTCCGCAGGGCCACTGAACAACCAGCACATTCCAAGGTCTCCATGGACCCAAACGCACATTATGACGCATCCTCAGGAGAGGCCATTTCAACTCAGCCCCCTGGGTCGCGTGTTCCAGAGGCAGCAGATCAAACATATCTTGTCGCTAATAGCCAATGGGAATGCGAGGCATGCTGTACAGGGATCCATCCTTCGAACCCTGCTCTCCAGTCCTTCCATATGGTATGTCCTGGAGCCATGCAACAGGACTCGAATGTCCCGCAGAAGGAAACCTTGTGGTTTGGGGCAACCTCCAAACTCAGCGTGGGAAAACTTCCTTGGCCTCATGAGGCCCCCACTTCATGAAGGTGCCATCATGGACACATACTCCAGCCTCAGCCAACGTCTGATCCTCAGCCTGACTTCAGATGCAGGAGATTTTGATTCAGCCTCTGCAGAGTGGGCCTGCTCTGCCCTTGGCTCCAATCCTCACACTAGCTTGTGTTTTCAGACTTCCGTCCTCACACTCCTGGCCCACAAACCCTCCCTACTGGGAATTCTGGGGCCACAATGAAGCACTGTGCCTGCCTCCCAGGAGAAAAACATTGTCTATGGCGCTGCCCAGAAACCCCAAATGAGGATCAAACTGCTTGACCCTCGGCACCACCCCAATTGCATAGGCTACCTTAAACAGTGATGCTCTGTGGCAAATAGCCTGAGCCCAGACCTTCCAACAGACACCGACACAGCTGGCTGCACACCCAGCACATTGGACCCACCACTGCCTTAGGCCACCATCATTCCCAACCTGGGTTTTCAGTCATCGGAACCTAGACCTTATCTCCAATCCCTGCACACGGGGGAACCTGATGCACAAGTCAGAACCCCTCCTTCCCCATGGCAAGAAACCTTGCTGCTGGCAGTGAGTCAAACCTTCAGTGTAGGATAAAACGGCATGGCCCATGAGGCCACGCCCAAGCCTGAGGGCCGCCTTGGGCACAAACACACATTGTGACCCTCAGCGTGAGTACCTTATTCAAGTAACGTCTCTCAGTGACTGGACCAAGAGCCCGCATATGTGGCTTGCCATGCCCATAGGCACCCAGGACTAACTAGATGGTGTGTATTCCAGTTGAGGGAACCCACTGCTGTGCTCTAGAGTCCCTCTCCTGGGGGGTCCCCTGTGGCAGAAAACAGTACTCTTCATTCCCACAGAATGAACACAAACACTTGGGAGCTTGGACAATCCCCCGAGAGGAAGGCTCTTCCTCGGCCTCTGAGACAACCCCTACCCTGACCGGACACTGTAAACGCAACACCCAGAGACAAAATCCTGAGTGACTGCCTCCCACTTGTCCTACTTTGATTTCCAGAGGATCTCCCCTCACGGACTAGAGATCAGGCCTGCCATTACATTGGCCCCTAGCTGAGCCAAGTTTGCTTTTTCAGACATCTGTCCCCACAGCCCTGGCAAACACAGCCTCTAGGCTGGGTCCTCTGGAGCCATACCACAGGACCGTGCCTGCTCTCTCCTGGGAAACTGTGTCCATTCCTTTGGCCACACACCTCCAGAATATGAGAAACCTCAAGTCCTCCGAGGACATCCCACTACTAGGAGCCTCACTGGACTCACAGGGGCATTCGGACACAAGCTGAGCAGCTACATCCATGAATGCATGCACACAGATGTCAACAGAGATAGAAGGTTGAGCCGGACAGGCCTTTAGGCCGTAATCTCAACTCTTGCTTTGGTTTCCAGGTGTCACTCCTCAGAGGCTTTGGTTCGAAGAACAGGGTATGGGGCTTTCCTGAGGCACGGAATAGAACTCCTCTCGTCTCCACATGGGAAGTTTCCTTGTTGGAGCCGTGTCAAACACCTCATGTTGGAGAATCCTGCAGAGTCCCTGAGCCACCTCCACATTCCAAGGTCTCCCAGGCCACCAAGCCACAGTAGGACTCATCTTCAGGAGAGTCCATTTCAACTCTCCCCTCTGGGTAGCTCACCCAGGAGCCCGCAGATTGAGCCTGCCTTGTCCTGACTAAAGAGTGGGAATATGAGGTGGCGTTCCCAGGCATCCATGATTAGACACCTGCTCTCGAGTCTTTCCATATGGGGCCTCTTGGAACCATCCAATAGGACTCGACTGTCGTGCAGAAGGTAACCTTCAGGTTTGGAGCAGTTCACAAATCCCATCGTAGCCAAAACTTTCTGGCCTCATGAAGCCCCCACACCCTTCAGGAAGAGGCCATGCTGGACAAGAACTCTGGCCTGAGGCACGTCTCATAGTTGACATGACCTCAGTGCAGGAGAACTCGATTCAGCCTCTGCAGAGTGGGCCTGCCGTGCCCTCGGTCCCAAACCTCATGCTAGCTTGTGTTTTCAGACTTCCTTCCTCACACTCCTGGCAAACAAGCCCTCCGGACTAGGAACTCCAGAACAAAACCCAGCCCAGTGTCTGCCCAACGGAAGAAAAACGTTTCCCTGTGGGGCTCTCCAGAAAACCCAGATGAGGATCAACCTGCTCGGGCCTCGACGGTACCCGAACTGGATAGGCTGCTCTGGGCACTCATGCTCTGCCTGACACAGCCTGAAGCCAGACGTCCAGACAGACAAGGAGACAGCTGGCCGCACACCCAGCACTTCGGACACGCCATGGTCTTATGCCGTCACCTCATCCTAACCTTGGTTTTCAGATACCTGAACCTAGACACTATATCAATTCTCCACACAGCTGGGTATAGCAAGCACAAAACAGAACTCCTCCTTCCCCATGGCTGTCAACCTTGCTCTTGGCATGGAGTCACACCTTCAGGGTGGGAGAAACCTTCATGTCCCCTGGTGCCACGCCCATACTTGAGTGCTGCTTGGGCACAAATTCACACTGTGACCCTCAGCATGAGCCCCATGTCAAAGAAAGGCCTGTCAGGGCCTGGACCAAGAGCCCACATATGGAGCTTGCCAAGCCCCTATGCACCCAATCCTCACCACGGTTTTAATTTTCCAGTCGCCCCGCCCGGACCTGGAGCTCTGCTCTGGAATCCCTTTCTTGGACAGACCCATGACCCAAACAACACGACTCCACCCTTCCACAAAATGACCCCAAACTCTTGGGAGCTGGGACAAATCCCCAGAGAGGGATACTCGTCCACAGTACCTGATGCCACCGCTCCAATCCACGGCTATCCCGGACACAACATCCAGAGACAAAAGCCTGAAGGAACGCCTCCCACTCGCCCTTGTTTCAGAGGCCCAGGAGCTCCCTCTCGGGCTGTACATCTGGCCTGCCATACCCTATGCGCCACTCATAAGCTGAGTTTGTGTATTCAGACTTCTGTGCCCACAGCCTGGACCCACACAACATCCAGGCTAGGGCCTCTGGACCAAACAGCGAAAGATTGTGCCTGCCCTCTCCAAGGAAAGCGTGCCCAATCCATTGACCACAACCCTACAGGTTAGGGAAAAGCTCCAAGGTCCCTGAGGCCATCAATAGTATAGGCCACCCTGGACTAAGAGGGGCTCTCTGACACCAGCGGAGCAACTATCTCCACTTAGACTCTCAGACAGTGTCCCCAGAGACAGAAGGTTGAAATGGACAGGCCCCCAGGCCCTAATCTGAACCTTAGCTTTGGTTTCCATGTTTCCGTTCTCAGAGGACTGTTTTCGTACACCAGCACATGGGGCTTTCTGAGGCACCAAACCAAACCTCTCTCATCTCCACATGGGCAGCTTTCTTACGGGGATGTATCAAACACTTCAGGTAGGAGAGTTCCGCAGGGCCACTGAACAACCAGCACATTCCAAGGTCTCCATGGACCCAAACGCACATTATGACGCATCCTCAGGAGAGGCCATTTCAACTCAGCCCCCTGGGTCGCGTGTTCCAGAGGCAGCAGATCAAACATATCTTGTCGCTAATAGCCAATGGGAATGCGAGGCATGCTGTACAGGGATCCATCCTTCGAACCCTGCTCTCCAGTCCTTCCATATGGTATGTCCTGGAGCCATGCAACAGGACTCGAATGTCCCGCAGAAGGAAACCTTGTGGTTTGGGGCAACCTCCAAACTCAGCGTGGGAAAACTTCCTTGGCCTCATGAGGCCCCCACTTCATGAAGGTGCCATCATGGACACATACTCCAGCCTCAGCCAACGTCTGATCCTCAGCCTGACTTCAGATGCAGGAGATTTTGATTCAGCCTCTGCAGAGTGGGCCTGCTCTGCCCTTGGCTCCAATCCTCACACTAGCTTGTGTTTTCAGACTTCCGTCCTCACACTCCTGGCCCACAAACCCTCCCTACTGGGAATTCTGGGGCCACAATGAAGCACTGTGCCTGCCTCCCAGGAGAAAAACATTGTCTATGGCGCTGCCCAGAAACCCCAAATGAGGATCAAACTGCTTGGCCCTCGGCACCACCCCAATTGCATAGGCTACCTTAAACAGTGATGCTCTGTCGCAAATAGCCTGAGCCCAGACCTTCCAACAGACACCGACACAGCTGGCTGCACACCCAGCACATTGGACCCACCACTGGCTTAGGCCACCATCCATTCCCAACCTGGGTTTTCAGTCATCGGAACCTAGACCTTATCTCCATTCCCTGCACAGGGGGGAACCTGATGCACAAGTCAGAACCCCTCCTTCCCCATGGCAAGAAACCTTGCTGCTGGCAGTGAGTCAAACCTTCAGTGTAGGAGAAAACGGCATGGCCCATGAGGCCACGCCCAAGCGTGAGGGCCGCCTTGGGCACAAACACACATTGTGACCCTCAGCGTGAGTACCTTATTCAAGTAACGCCTCTCAGTGACTGGACCAAGAGCCCGCATATGTGGCTTGCCATGCCCATAGGCACCCAGGACTAACTAGATGGTGTGTATTCCAGTTGAGGGAACCCACTGCTGTGCTCTAGAGTCCCTCTCCTGGGGGGTCCCCTGTGGCAGAAAACAGTACTCTTCATTCCCACAGAATGAACACAAACACTTGGGAGCTTGGACAATCCCCCGAGAGGAAGGCTCTTCCTCGGCCTCTGAGACAACCCCTACCCTGACCGGACACTGTAAACGCAACACCCAGAGACAAAATCCTGAGTGACTGCCTCCCACTTGCCCTACTTTGATTTCCAGAGGATCTCCCCTCACGGACTAGAGATCAGGCCTGCCATTACATTGGCCCCTAGCTGAGCCAAGTTTGCTTTTTCAGACATCTGTCCCCACAGCCCTGGCAAACACAGCCTCTAGGCTGGGTCCTCTGGAGCCATACCACAGGACCGTGCATGCTCTCTCCTGGGAAACTGTGTCCATTCCTTTGGCCACACACCTCCAGAATATGAGAAACCTCAAGTCCTCCGAGGACATCCCACTACTGGGAGCCTCACTGGACTCACAGGGGCATTCGGACACAAGCTGAGCAGCTACATCCATGAATGCATGCACACAGATGTCAACAGAGATAGAAGGTTGAGCCGGACAGGCCTTTAGGCCGTAGTCTCAACTCTTGCTTTGGTTTCCAGATGTCACTCCTCAGAGGCTTTGGTTCGAAGAACAGGGTATGGGGCTTTCCTGAGGCACGGAACAGAACTCCTCTCGTCTCCACATGGGAAGTTGCCTTGTTGGAGCCGTGTCAAACACCTCATGTTGGAGAATCCTGCAGAGTCCCTGAGCCACCTCCACATTCCAAGGTCTCCCAGGCCACCAAGCCACAGTAGGACTCATCTTCAGGAGAGTCCATTTCAACTCTCCCCTCTGGGTAGCTCACCCAGGAGCCCGCAGATTGAGCCTGCCTTGTCCTGACTAAAGAGTGGGAATATGAGGTGGCGTTCCCAGGCATCCATGCTTAGACACCTGCTCTCGAGTCTTTCCATATGGGGCCTCTTGGAACCATCCAATAGGACTCGACAGTCGTGCAGAAGGTAACCTTCAGTTTTGGAGCAGTTCACAAATCCCATCGTAGGCAAAACTTTCTGGCCTCATGAAGCCCCCACACCCTTCAGGAAGAGGCCATGCTGGACAAGAACTCTAGCCTGAGGCACGTCTCATAGTTGACATGACCTCAGTGCAGGAGATCTCGATTCAGCCTCTGCAGAGTGGGCCTGCCGTGCCCTCGGTCCCAAACCTCACGCTAGCTTGTGTTTTCAGACTTCCTTCCTCACACTCATGGCAAACAAGCCCTCCGGACTAGGAACTCCAGAACCAAAACCCTGCCCAGTGTCGGCCCAACGGAAGAAAAACGTTTCCCTGTGGGGCTCTCCAGAAAACCCAGATGAGGATCAACCTGCTCGTGCCTCGACGGTACCCGAACTGGATAGGCTGCTCTGGGCACTCATGCTCTGCCTGACACAGCCTGAAGCCAGACGTCCAGAGAGACAAGGAGACAGCTGGCCGCACACCCAGCACTTCGGACACGCCATGGTCTTATGCCGTCACCTCATCCTAACCTTGGTTTTCAGATATCTGAACCTAGACATTATATCAATTCTCCACACAGCTGGGTATAGCAAGCACAAAACAGAATTCCTCCTTCCCCATGGCTGTCAAGCTTGCTCTTGGCATGGAGTCACACCTTCAGGGTGGGAGAAACCTTCATGGCCCCTGATGCCACGCCCAAACATGAGTGCTGCTTGGGCACAAATTCACACTGTGACCCTCAGCATGAGCCCCATGTCAAAGAAAGGCCTGTCAGGGCCTGGACCAAGAGCCCACATATGGGGCTTGCCAAGCCCCTATGCACCCAGTCCTCACCAAGGTTTGAATTTTCCAGTCGCCCCGCCCGTACCTGGAGCTCTGCTCTGGAATCCCTTTCTTGGACAGACCCATGAGCCAGACAACACGACTCCACCCTTCCCACAAAATGACCCCAAACTCTTGGGAGCTGGGACAAATCCCCAGAGAGGGATACTCGTCCACAGTACCTGATGCCACCGCTCCAATCCACGGCTATCACGGACACAACATCCAGAGACAAAAGCCTGAAGGAACGCCTCCCACTCGCCCTTGTTTCAGAGGCCCAGGAGCTTCCTCTCGGGCTGTACATCTGGCCTGCCATACCCTATGCGCCACTCATAAGCTGAGTTTGTGTATTCAGACTTCTGTGCCCACAGCCTGGACCCACACAACATCCAGGCTAGGGCCTCTGGACCAAACAGCGAAAGATTGTGCCTGCCCTCTCCAAGGAAAGCGTGCCCAATCCATTGACCACAACCCTACAGGTTAGGGAAAAGCTCCAAGGTCCCTGAGGCCATCAATAGTATAGGCCACCGTGGACTAAGAGGGGCTCTCTGACACCAGCGGAGCAACTATCTCCACTTAGACTCTCAGACAGTGTCCCCGGAGACAGAAGGTTGAAATGGACAGGCCCCCAGGCCCTAATCTGAACCTTAGCTTTGGTTTCCATGTTTCCGTTCTCAGAGGACTGTTTTCGTAGACCAGCACATGGGGCTTTTCTGAGGCACCAAACCAAACATCTCTCATCTCCACATGGGCAGCTTTCTTACTGGGATGTATCAAACACTTCAGGTAGGAGAGTTCCGCAGGGCCACTGAACAACCAGCACATTCCAAGGTCTCCATGGACCCAAACGCACATTATGACGCATCCTCAGGAGAGGCCATTTCAACTCAGCCCCCTGGGTCGCGTGTTCCAGAGGCAGCAGATCAAACATATCTTGTCGCTAATAGCCAATGGGAATGCGAGGCATGCTGTACAGGGATCCATCCTTCGAACCCTGCTCTCCAGTCCTTCCATATGGTATGTCCTGGAGCCATGCAACAGGACTCGAATGTCCCGCAGAAGGAAACCTTGTGGTTTGGGGCAACCTCCAAACTCAGCGTGGGAAAACTTCCTTGGCCTCATGAGGCCCCCACTTCATGAAGGTGCCATCATGGACACATACTCCAGCCTCAGCCAACGTCTGATCCTCAGCCTGACTTCAGATGCAGGAGATTTTGATTCAGCCTCTGCAGAGTGGGCCTGCTCTGCCCTTGGCTCCAATCCTCACACTAGCTTGTGTTTTCAGACTTCCGTCCTCACACTCCTGGCCCACAAACCCTCCCTACTGGGAATTCTGGGGCCACAATGAAGCACTGTGCCTGCCTCCCAGGAGAAAAACATTGTCTATGGCGCTGCCCAGAAACCCCAAATGAGGATCAAACTGCTTGGCCCTCGGCACCACCCCAATTGCATAGGCTACCTTAAACAGTGATGCTCTGTGGCAAATAGCCTGAGCCCAGACCTTCCAACAGACACCGACACAGCTGGCTGCACACCCAGCACATTGGACCCGCCACTGCCTTAGGCCACCATCCATTCCCAACCTGGGTTTTCAGTCATCGGAACCTAGACCTTATCTCCAATCCCTGCACACGGGGGAACCTGATGCACAAGTCAGAACCCCTCCTTCCCCATGGCAAGAAACCTTGCTGCTGGCAGTGAGTCAAACCTTCAGTGTAGGATAAAACGGCATGGCCCATGAGGCCACGCCCAAGCCTGAGGGCCGCCTTGGGCACAAACACACATTGTGACCCTCAGGGTGAGTACCTTATTCAAGTAACGCCTCTCAGTGACTGGACCAAGAGCCCGCATATGTGGCTTGCCATGCCCATAGGCACCCAGGACTAACTAGAAGGTGTGTATTCCAGTTGAGGGAACCCACTGCTGTGCTCTAGAGTCCCTCTCCTGGGGGGTCCCCTGTGGCAGAAAACAGTACTCTTCATTCCCACAGAATGAACACAAACACTTGGGAGCTTGGACAATCCCCCGAGAGGAAGGCTCTTCCTCGGCCTCTGAGGCAACCCCTACCCTGACCGGACACTGTAAACGCAACACCCAGAGACAAAATCCTGAGTGACTGCCTCCCACTTGCCCTACTTTGATTTCCAGAGGATCTCCCCTCACGGACTAGAGATCAGGCCTGCCATTACATTGGCCCCTAGCTGAGCCAAGTTTGCTTTTTCAGACATCTGTCCCCACAGCCCTGGCAAACACAGCCTCTAGGCTGGGTCCTCTGGAGCCATACCACAGGACCGTGCATGCTCTCTCCTGGGAAACTGTGTCCATTCCTTTGGCCACACACCTCCAGAATATGAGAAACCTCAAGTCCTCCGAGGACATCCCACTACTGGGAGCCTCACTGGACTCACAGGGGCATTCGGACACAAGCTGAGCAGCTACATCCATGAATGCATGCACACAGATGTCAACAGAGATAGAAGGTTGAGCCGGACAGGCCTTTAGGCCGTAGTCTCAACTCTTGCTTTGGTTTCCAGATGTCACTCCTCAGAGGCTTTGGTTCGAAGAACAGGGTATGGGGCTTTCCTGAGGCACGGAACAGAACTCCTCTCGTCTCCACATGGGAAGTTGCCTTGTTGGAGCCGTGTCAAACACCTCATGTTGGAGAATCCTGCAGAGTCCCTGAGCCACCTCCACATTCCAAGGTCTCCCAGGCCACCAAGCCACAGTAGGACTCATCTTCAGGAGAGTCCA
Source organism: Mustela nivalis (assembly GCF_964662115.1). Classification (NCBI taxonomy): domain Eukaryota; kingdom Metazoa; phylum Chordata; class Mammalia; order Carnivora; family Mustelidae; genus Mustela; species Mustela nivalis. The sequence goes on along the minus strand of NW_028135290.1, from coordinate 47,550 downwards.
TTTCAACTCTCCCCTCTGGGTAGCTCACCCAGGAGCCCGCAGATTGAGCCTGCCTTGTCCTGACTAAAGAGTGGGAATATGAGGTGGCGTTCCCAGGCATCCATGCTTAGACACCTGCTCTCGAGTCTTTCCATATGGGGCCTCTTGGAACCATCCAATAGGACTCGACAGTCGTGCAGAAGGTAACCTTCAGTTTTGGAGCAGTTCACAAATCCCATCGTAGGCAAAACTTTCTGGCCTCATGAAGCCCCCACACCCTTCAGGAAGAGGCCATGCTGGACAAGAACTCTAGCCTGAGGCACGTCTCATAGTTGACATGACCTCAGTGCAGGAGATCTCGATTCAGCCTCTGCAGAGTGGGCCTGCCGTGCCCTCGGTCCCAAACCTCACGCTAGCTTGTGTTTTCAGACTTCCTTCCTCACACTCATGGCAAACAAGCCCTCCGGACTAGGAACTCCAGAACCAAAACCCTGCCCAGTGTCGGCCCAACGGAAGAAAAACGTTTCCCTGTGGGGCTCTCCAGAAAACCCAGATGAGGATCAACCTGCTCGTGCCTCGACGGTACCCGAACTGGATAGGCTGCTCTGGGCACTCATGCTCTGCCTGACACAGCCTGAAGCCAGACGTCCAGAGAGACAAGGAGACAGCTGGCCGCACACCCAGCACTTCGGACACGCCATGGTCTTATGCCGTCACCTCATCCTAACCTTGGTTTTCAGATATCTGAACCTAGACATTATATCAATTCTCCACACAGCTGGGTATAGCAAGCACAAAACAGAATTCCTCCTTCCCCATGGCTGTCAAGCTTGCTCTTGGCATGGAGTCACACCTTCAGGGTGGGAGAAACCTTCATGGCCCCTGATGCCACGCCCAAACATGAGTGCTGCTTGGGCACAAATTCACACTGTGACCCTCAGCATGAGCCCCATGTCAAAGAAAGGCCTGTCAGGGCCTGGACCAAGAGCCCACATATGGGGCTTGCCAAGCCCCTATGCACCCAGTCCTCACCAAGGTTTGAATTTTCCAGTCGCCCCGCCCGTACCTGGAGCTCTGCTCTGGAATCCCTTTCTTGGACAGACCCATGAGCCAGACAACACGACTCCACCCTTCCCACAAAATGACCCCAAACTCTTGGGAGCTGGGACAAATCCCCAGAGAGGGATATTCGTCCACAGTACCTGAGGCCACCGCTCCAATCCACGGCTATCACGGACACAACATCCAGAGACAAAAGCCTGAAGGAACGCCTCCCACTCGCCCTTGTTTCAGAGGCCCAGGAGCTTCCTCTCGGGCTGTACATCTGGCCTGCCATACCCTATGCGCCACTCATAAGCTGAGTTTGTGTATTCAGACTTCTGTGCCCACAGCCTGGACCCACACAACATCCAGGCTAGGGCCTCTGGACCAAACAGCGAAAGATTGTGCCTGCCCTCTCCAAGGAAAGCGTGCCCAATCCATTGACCACAACCCTACAGGTTAGGGAAAAGCTCCAAGGTCCCTGAGGCCATCAATAGTATAGGCCACCGTGGACTAAGAGGGGCTCTCTGACACCAGCGGAGCAACTATCTCCACTTAGACTCTCAGACAGTGTCCCCGGAGACAGAAGGTTGAAATGGACAGGCCCCCAGGCCCTAATCTGAACCTTAGCTTTGGTTTCCATGTTTCCGTTCTCAGAGGACTGTTTTCGTAGACCAGCACATGGGGCTTTTCTGAGGCACCAAACCAAACATCTCTCATCTCCACATGGGCAGCTTTCTTACTGGGATGTATCAAACACTTCAGGTAGGAGAGTTCCGCAGGGCCACTGAACAACCAGCACATTCCAAGGTCTCCATGGACCCAAACGCACATTATGACGCATCCTCAGGAGAGGCCATTTCAACTCAGCCCCCTGGGTCGCGTGTTCCAGAGGCAGCAGATCAAACATATCTTGTCGCTAATAGCCAATGGGAATGCGAGGCATGCTGTACAGGGATCCATCCTTCGAACCCTGCTCTCCAGTCCTTCCATATGGTATGTCCTGGAGCCATGCAACAGGACTCGAATGTCCCGCAGAAGGAAACCTTGTGGTTTGGGGCAACCTCCAAACTCAGCGTGGGAAAACTTCCTTGGCCTCATGAGGCCCCCACTTCATGAAGGTGCCATCATGGACACATACTCCAGCCTCAGCCAACGTCTGATCCTCAGCCTGACTTCAGATGCAGGAGATTTTGATTCAGCCTCTGCAGAGTGGGCCTGCTCTGCCCTTGGCTCCAATCCTCACACTAGTTTGTGTTTTCAGACTTCCGTCCTCACACTCCTGGCCCACAAACCCTCCCTACTGGGAATTCTGGGGCCACAATGAAGCACTGTGCCTGCCTCCCAGGAGAAAAACATTGTCTATGGCGCTGCCCAGAAACCCCAAATGAGGATCAAACTGCTTGGCCCTCGGCACCACCCCAATTGCATAGGCTACCTTAAACAGTGATGCTCTGTGGCAAATAGCCTGAGCCCAGACCTTCCAACAGACACCGACACAGCTGGCTGCACACCCAGCACATTGGACCCGCCACTGCCTTAGGCCACCATCCATTCCCAACCTGGGTTTTCAGTCATCGGAACCTAGACCTTATCTCCAATCCCTGCACACGGGGGAACCTGATGCACAAGTCAGAACCCCTCCTTCCCCATGGCAAGAAACCTTGCTGCTGGCAGTGAGTCAAACCTTCAGTGTAGGATAAAACGGCATGGCCCATGAGGCCACGCCCAAGCCTGAGGGCCGCCTTGGGCACAAACACACATTGTGACCCTCAGCGTGAGTACCTTATTCAAGTAACGCCTCTCAGTGACTGGACCAAGAGCCCGCATATGTGGCTTGCCATGCCCATAGGCACCCAGGACTAACTAGAAGGTGTGTATTCCAGTTGAGGGAACCCACTGCTGTGCTCTAGAGTCCCTCTCCTGGGGGGTCCCCTGTGGCAGAAAAGAGTACTCTTCATTCCCACAGAATGAACACAAACACTTGGGAGCTTGGACAATCCCCCGAGAGGAAGGCTCTTCCTCGGCCTCTGAGGCAACCCCTACCCTGACCGGACACTGTAAACGCAACACCCAGAGACAAAATCCTGAGTGACTGCCTCCCACTTGCCCTACTTTGATTTCCAGAGGATCTCCCCTCACGGACTAGAGATCAGGCCTGCCATTACATTGGCCCCTAGCTGAGCCAAGTTTGCTTTTTCAGACATCTGTCCCCACAGCCCTGGCAAACACAGCCTCTAGGCTGGGTCCTCTGGTGACATACCACAGGACCGTGCCTGCTCTCTCCTGGGAAACTGTGTCCATTCCTTTGGCCACACACCTCCAGAATATGAGAAACCTCAAGGCCTCCGAGGACATCCCACTACTGGGAGCCTCACTGGACTCACAGGGGCATTCGGACACAAGCTGAGCAGCTACATCCATGAATGCATGCACACAGATGTCAACAGAGATAGAAGGTTGAGCCGGACAGGCCTTTAGGCCGTAGTCTCAACTCTTGCTTTGGTTTCCAGGTGTCACTCCTCAGAGGCTTTGGTTCGAAGAACAGGGTATGGGGCTTTCCTGAGGCACGGAACAGAACTCCTCTCGTCTCCACATGGGAAGTTGCCTTGTTGGAGCCGTGTCAAACACCTCATGTTGGAGAATCCTGCAGAGTCCCTGAGCCACCTCCACATTCCAAGGTCTCCCAGGCCACCAAGCCACAGTAGGACTCATCTTCAGGAGAGTCCATTTCAACTCTCCCCTCTGGGTAGCTCACCCAGGAGCCCGCAGATTGAGCCTGCCTTGTCCTGACTAAAGAGTGGGAATATGAGGTGGCGTTCCCAGGCATCCATGATTAGACACCTGCTCTCGAGTCTTTCCATATGGGGCCTCGTGGAACCATCCAATAGGACTCGACTGTCGTGCAGAAGGTAACCTTCAGTTTTGGAGCAGTTCACAAATCCCATCGTAGCCAAAACTTTCTGGCCTCATGAAGCCCCCACACCCTTCAGGATGAGGCCATGCTGGATAAGAACTCTAGCCTGAGGCACGTCTCATAGTTGACATGACCTCAGTGCAGGAGATCTCGATTCAGCCTCTGCAGAGTGGGCCTGCCGTGCCCTCGGTCCCAAACCTCACGCAAGCTTGTGTTTTCCGACTTCCTTCCTCACACTCCTGGCAAACAAGCCCTCCGGACTAGGAACTCCAGAACCAAAACCCAGCCCAGTGTCTGCCCAACGGAAGAAAAACGTTTCCCTGTGGGGCTCTCCAGAAAACCCAGATGAGGATCAACCTGCTCGGGCCTCGACGGTACCCGAACTGGATAGGCTGCTCTGGGCACTCATGCTCTGCCTGACACAGCCTGAAGCCAGACGTCCAGACAGACAAGGAGACAGCTGGCCGCACACCCAGCACTTCGGACACGCCATGGTCTTATGCCGTTACCTCATCCTAACCTTGGTTTTCAGATATCTGAACCTAGACATTATATCAATTCTCCACACAGCTGGGTATAGCAAGCACAAAACAGAACTCCTCCTTCCCCATGGCTGTCAAGCTTGCTCTTGGCATGCAGTCACACCTTCAGGGTGGGAGAAACCTTCATGGCCCCTGATGCCACGCCCAAACGTGAGTGCTGCTTGGGCACAAATTCACACTGTGACCCTCAGCATGAGCCCCATGGCAAAGAAAGGCCTGTCAGGGCCTGGACCAAGAGCCCACATATGGGGCTTGCCAAGCCCCTATGCACCCAATCCTCACCACGGTTTGAATTTTCCAGTCGCCCCGCCCGTACTTGGAGCTCTGCTCTGGAATCCCTTTCTTGGACAGACGCATGAGCCAGACAACACGACTCCACCCTTCCCACAAAATGACCCCAAACTCTTGGGAGCTGGGACAAATCCCCAGAGAGGGATACTCGTCCACAGTACCTGAGGCCACCGCTCCAATCCACGGCTATCCCGGACACAACATCCAGAGACAAAAGCCTGAAGGAACGCCTCCCACCCGCCCTTGTTTCAGAGGCCCAGGAGCTCCCTCTCGGGCTGTACATCCGGCCGGCCATACCCTAGGCGCCACTCATAAGCTGAGTTTGTGTATTCCGACTTCTGTGCCCACAGCCTGGACCCACACAACATCCAGGCTAGGGCCTCTGGACCAAACAGCGAAAGATTGTGCCTGCCCTCTCCAAGGAAATTGTGCCCAATCCATTGACCACAACCCTACAGGTTAGGGAAAAGCTCCAAGGTCCCTGAGGCCATCAATAGTATAGGCCACCCTGGACTAAGAGGGGCTCTCTGACACCAGCGGAGCAACTATCTCCACTTAGACTCTCAGACAGTGTCCCCAGAGACAGAAGGTTGAAATGGACAGGCCCCCAGGCCCTAATCTGAACCTTAGCTTTGGTTTCCATGTTTCCGTTCTCAGAGGACTGTTTTCGTAGACCAGCACATGGGGCTTTTCTGAGGCACCAAACCAAACATCTCTCATCTCCACATGGGCAGCTTTCTTACTGGGATGTATCACACACTTCAGGTAGGAGAGTTCCGCAGGGCCACTGAACAACCAGCACATTCCAAGGTCTCCATGGACCCAAACGCACATTATGACGCATCCTCAGGAGAGGCCATTTCAACTCAGCCCCCTAGGTCGCGTGTTCCAGAGGCAGCAGATCAAACATATCTTGTCGCTAATAGCCAATGGGAATGCGAGGCATGCTGTACAGGGATCCATCCTTCGAACCCTGCTCTCCAGTCCTTCCATATGGTATATCCTGGAGCCATGCAACAGGACTCGAATGTCCCGCAGAAGGAAACCTTGGGGTTTGGGGCAACCTCCAAACTCAGCGTGGGAAAACTTCCTTGGCCTCAGGAGGCCCCCACTTCATGAAGGTGCCATCATGGACACATACTCCAGCCTCAGCCAACGTCTGATCCTCAGCCTGACTTCAGATGCAGGAGATTTTGATTCAGCCTCTGCAGAGTGGGCCTGCTCTGCCCTTGGCTCCAATCCTCACATTAGCTTGTGTTTTCAGACTTCCGTCCTCACACTCCTGGCCCACAAACCCTCCCTACTGGGAATTCTGGGGCCACAATGAAGCACTGTGCCTGCCTCCCAGGAGAAAAACATTGTCTATGGCGCTGCCCAGAAACCACAAATGAGGATCAAACTGCTTGGCCCTCGACAACACCCCAATTGTATAGGCTACCTTAAACAGTGATGCTCTGTCGCAAATAGCTTGAGCCCAGACCTTCCAACAGACACCGACACAGCTGGCTGCACACCCAGCACATTGGACCCGCCACTGCCTTAGGCCACCATCCATTCCCAACCTGGGTTTTCAGTCATCGGAACCTAGACCTTATCTCCAATCCCTGCACAGGGGGGAACCTGATGCACAAGTCAGAACCCCTCCTTCCCCATGGCAAGAAACCTTGCTGCTGGCAGTGAGTCAAACCTTCAGTGTAGGAGAAAACGGCATGGCCCATGAGGCCACGCCCAAGCTTGAGGGCCGCCTTGGGCACAAACACACATTGTGACCCTCAGCGTGAGTACCTTATTCAAGTAACGCCTCTCAGTGACTGGACCAAGAGCCCGCATATGTGGCTTGCCATGCCCATAGGCACCCAGGACTAACTAGATGGTGTGTATTCCAGTTGAGGGAACCCACTGCTGTGCTCTAGAGTCCCTCTCCTGGGGGGTCCCCTGTGGCAGAAAACAGTACTCTTCATTCCCACTCCCTCGGCCTCTGAGACAACCCCTACCCTGACCGGACACTGTAAATGCAACACCCAGAGACAAAATCCTGAGTGACTGCCTCCCACTTGCCCTACTTTGATTTCCAGAGGATCTCCCCTCACGGACTAGAGATCAGGCCTGCCATTACATTGGCCCCTAGCTGAGCCAAGTTTGCTTTTTCAGACATCTGTCCCCACAGCCCTAGCAAACACAGCCTCTAGGCTGGGTCCTCTGGAGCCATACCACAGGACCGTGCCTGCTCTCTCCTGGGAAACTGTGTCCATTCCTTTGGCCACACACCTCCAGAGTATGAGAAACCTCAAGGCCTCCGAGGACATCCCACTACTGGGAGCCTCACTGGACTCACAGGGGCATTCGGACACAAGCTGAGCAGCTACATCCATGAATGCATGCACACAGATGTCAACAGAGATAGAAGGTTGAGCCGGACAGGCCTTTAGGCCGTAGTCTCAACTCTTGCTTTGGTTTCCAGGTGTCACTCCTCAGAGGCTTTGGTTCGAAGAACAGGGTATGGGGCTTTCCTGAGGCATGGAACAGAACTCCTCTCATCTCCACATGGGAAGTTTCCTTGTTGGAGCCGTGTCAAACACCTCATGTTGGAGAATCCTGCAGAGTCTCTGAGCCACCTCCACATTCCAAGGTCTCCCAGGCCACCAAGCCACAGTAGGACTCATCTTCAGGAGAGTCCATTTCAACTCTCCCCTCTGGGTAGCTCACCCAGGAGCCCGCAGATTGAGCCTGCCTTGTCCTGACTAAAGAGTGGGAATATGAGGTAGCGTTCCCAGGCATCCATGCTTAGACACCTGCTCTCGAGTCTTTCCATATGGGGCCTCTTGGAACCATCCAATAGGACTCGACTATCGTGCAGAAGGTAACCTTCAGTTTTGGAGCAGTTCACAAATCCCATCGTAGGCAAAACTTTCTGGCCTCATGAAGCCCCCACACCCTTCAGGAAGAGGCCATGCTGGACAAGAACTCTAGCCTGAGGCACGTCTCATAGTTGACATGACCTCAGTGCAGGAGATCTCGATTCAGCCTCTGCAGAGTGGGCCTGCCGTGCCCTCGGTCCCAAACCTCACGCTAGCTTGTGTTTTCAGACTTCCTTCCTCACACTCCTGGCAAACAAGCCCTCCGGACTAGGAACTCCAGAACCAAAACCCAGCCCAGTGTCTGCCCAACGGAAGAAAAACGTTTCCCCGTGGGGCTCTCCAGAAAACCCAGATGAGGATCAACCTGCTCGGGCCTCGACGGTACCCGAACTGGATAGGCTGCTCTGGGCACTCATGCTCTGCCTGACACAGCCTGAAGCCAGACGTCCAGACAGACAAGGAGACAGCTGGCCGCACACCCAGCACTTCGGACACGCCATGGTCTTATGCAGTCACCTCATCCTAACATTGGTTTTCAGATATCTGAACCTAGACATTATATCAATTCTCCACACATCTGTGTATAGCAAGCACAAAACAGAACTCCTCCTTCCCCATGGCTGTCAAGCTTGCTCTTGGCATGGAGTCACACCTTCAGGGTGGGAGAATCCTTCATGGCTCCTGATGCCACGCCCAAACTTGAGTGCTGCTTGGGCACAAATTCACACTGTGACCCTCAGCATGAGCCCCATGTCAAAGAAAGGCCTGTCAGGGCCTGGACCAAGAGCCCACATATGGGGCTTGCCAAGCCCCTATGCACCCAATCCTCACCACGGTTTGAATTTTCCAGTCGCCCCGCCCGTACCTGGAGCTCTGCTCTGGAATCCCTTTCTTGGAGAGACCCATGAGCCAGACAACACGACTCCACCCTTCCCACAAAATGACCCCAAACTCTTGGGAGCTGGGGCAAATCCCCAGAGAGGGATACTCGTCCACAGTACTTGATGCCACCGCTCCAATCCACGGCTATCCCGGACACAATATCCAGAGACAAAAGCCTGAAGGAACGCCTCCCACTCGCCCTTGATTCAGAGGCCCAGGAGCTCCCATTCGGGCTGTACTTCTGGCCTGCCATACCCTAGGCGCCACTCATAAGCTGAGTTTGTGTATTCAGACTTCTGTTCCCACAGCCTGGACCCAACAACATCCAGGCTAGTGCCTCTGGACCAAACAGCGAAAGATTATGCCTGCCCTCTCCAAGGAAAGTGTGCCCTATCCATTGACCACAACCCTACAGGTTAGGGAAAAGCTCCAATGTCCCTGAGGCCATCAATAGTATAGGCCACCCTGGACTAAGAGGGGCTCTCTGACACCAGCGGAGCAAGTATCTCCACTTAGACTCACAGACAGTGTCCTCAGAGACAGAAGGTTGAAATGGACAGGCCCCCAGGCCCTAATCTGAACCTTAGCTTTGGTTTCCATGTTTCCGTTCTCAGAGGACTGTTTTCGTAGACCAGCACATGGGGCTTTTCTGAGGCACCAAACCAAACCTCTCTCATCTCCACATGGGCAGCTTTCTTACTGGGATGTATCAAACACTTCAGGTAGGGAGTTCCGCAGGGCCACTGAACAACCAGCACATTCCAAGGTCTCCATGGACCCAAACGCACATTATGACGCATCCTCAGGAGAGGCCATTTCAACTCAGCCCCCTGGGTCGCGTGTTCCAGAGGCAGCAGATCAAACATATCTTGTCGCTAATAGCCAATGGGAATGCGAGGCATGCTGTACAGGGATCCATCCTTCGAACCCTGCTCTCCAGTCCTTCCATATGGTATGTCCTGGACCCATGCAACAGGACTCGAATGTCCCGCAGAAGGAAACCTTGTGGTTTGGGGCAACCTCCAAACTCAGCGTGGGAAAACTTCCTTGGCCTCATGAGGCCCCCACTTCATGAAGATGCCATCATGGACACATACTCCAGCCTCAGCCAACGTCTGATCCTCAGCCTGACTTCAGATGCAGGAGATTTTGATTCAGCCTCTGCAGAGTAGGCCTGCTCTGCCCTTGGCTCCAATCCTCACACTAGCTTGTGTTTTCAGACTTCCGTCCTCACACTCCTGGCCCACAAACCCTCCCTACTGGGAATTCTGGGGCCACAATGAAGCACTGTGCCTGCCTCCCAGGAGAAAAACATTGTCTATGGCGCTGCCCAGAAACCCCAAATGAGGATCAAACTGCTTGGCCCTCGGCAACACCCCAATTGCATAGGCTACCTTAAGCAGTGATGCTCTGTCGCAAATAGCCTGAGCCCAGACCTTCCAACAGACACCGACACAGCTGGCTGCACACCCAGCACATTGCACCCGCCACTGCCTTAGGCCACCATCCATTCCCAACCTGGGTTTTCAGTCATCGGAACCTAGACCTTATCTCCAATCCCTGCACAGGGGGGAACCTGATGCATAAGTCAGAACCCCTCCTTCCCCATGGCAAGAAACCTTGCTGCTGGCCGTGAGTCAAACCTTCAGTGTAGGAGAAAACGGCAAACCTGCCGGGCCTCATGAAGCCCCCCATATCCTTCAGGGAGAGGCCATCATGGTCAAAAACTCTATCTTGAAGCACATCTCATAGTAGACATGACCGCAATGCAGGAGATCTTGATTCAGCCTCTGCAGAGTGGCCTGCCGTGCCCTCGGTTCCAAACCTCACGCTAGCTTGTGTTTTCAGACTTCCTTCCTCACACTCCTGGCAAACAATCTCTCCAGAGTAGGAATTGCAGAACCACAAGCTTGCCCAGTTACTGCCCACCGGTAGAAAACGTTTCCTTGTGGGGCTTTCCATAAAACCCAGATGAGGATCAACCTGCTCTTGCCTGGACGGCACTCAGATTTGATAGGCTGCTCTGGGCACTAATGCTCTGCCTTTCACAGCCTGATGCCAGACGTCCAGACAGGCAAGGAGACAGCTGGCCACACACCTAGCACTTCTGACACGCCATGGTCTTATGCCGTTATCTCTTCCTAACCTTGGTTTTCCGATATCTAAACCCAGATATTATATCAATTCCCCACACAGTTGGGCATCTGAAGCACAAATCAGAACTCCTTCTTCCCCATGGCTGTAAGGCTTGCTCTTGGCATGGAGTCACACCTTCAGGGTGGGAGAAACCTTCATTTCCCCTGAAACCACGCCCAAACTTGAGTGCTGCCTTGGGCAGAAATTCACTCTGTGACCCTCAGCATAAGGCCAATATCAAAGAAAGGCCTGTCAGGGCCTTGACCAAGAGCCCTCATATGGGGCGTGCCAAGCCCCTATACACCCAATCCTCACCAGTGTTTGAGTTTTCCAGTCTCCCCCCTGTTCCTGGGACTCTGCTCTGGAATCACTTTCTTGGAGAGACACATGAGCCAGACAACAGGACTCCACCCTTCCCACAAAATGACCCCGAACTCCTGATAGCTGGGACAAATCCCCAGAGAGGTTACTCGTCCACAGTCACTGAGGCCACCCCCTACAATCCACGGCTATCCTGGACGCATCCAGAGACAAAAGCCTGAAGGAATCTCGCCCTTGATTCACAAGCCAAGGAGCTCATTCTTTATCTGTACATCCGGCCTGCCATACCCTCGGCGCCACTCATAAGCTGAGTTTGTGTTTTCAGACTTATGTGCCCACAGCCTGGACCCACACACCCTCCAGGCTAGGGCATCTGGAGCCACAGTGAAAGATTGTGCCTGCCATCTCCAAGGAAAGTGTGCCCAATCCATTGACCACAACCCTACAGGTTAGGGAAAAGTTCCAAGGCCCCTGAGGCCATCCTGATAGTGTAGGCTGCCCTGGACTAAAAGGGGCACTCTGACACCAGCTCTGCCATTATCACCACTTAGACTTTCAGACAGTGTCCCCAGAGACAGAAGATTGAAATGGACAGGCCCTTAGGCCCTAATATGAACCTTAGCTTTAGTTTTCATGTGTCTGTCCTCAGAGGACTGGTTTCTTATACCAGCATATTAGGTTTTTCTGAGGCTCCAAACCAAACCTCTCTCGTCTCCACATGGAGTGCTTTCTTACTGGATCTGTATCAAACCCTTCTGGTCGGAGAATTCCGCAGGGCCACAGACAACCATCACATTCCAAGGTCTCCATGGACAGAAACCCACATTATGACGCATCCTCAGGAGAGGCCATTTCAACTCAGCCCACATATCTTGTCGTTAATGGCCAAAGGGAATGCGAGGCATGTTGTTCAGGGATCCATCCTTTGAACCCTCCTCTTCAGTCCTTCCGTATGGTATGTACTGGAGCCATTCAACAGGACTCGACTGTCTCGCAGAAGGAAACCTTGTGGTTTGTGGCAACCTCCAAACTCAGCGTGGGAAAACTTCGTTGGCCTCATGAGGCACCTGCTTCATGAAGGTGCTATCAAGGGCACAATCCAACCTCAGCCAATGTCTGATCCTCAGCCTGACTTCAGATGCATGAGATATCCTTTCAGTCTTTGCAGAGTGGGCCTGCTCCCCACCTCACCCTATGTTTTGTTTTCAGACTCTACCCTAGCACTCCTGGCCCAAAATCCCTCATGATTGGGAATTCTGGTTCCAGAACGAAGCACTCTGCCTGCCCCCCAAAGAAAAACATTGTCTATGGCATTGCTCAGAAACCCCAAATGAAAATCAACCTGCTCAGCCCTCGGCGACACCCCAATTGCATAGGCTACCCTAAACACTATGCTCTGTCTTACATAGCCTGAGCCCAGACCTTGTGAGAGACATTGAGACAGTTGGCTTCACACCCAGCACATCGAACCTGCCATGGGTTAGGCCATTTCATCCCTTCCCATTGACCTGGGTGTCTTCCTGGAGGTATATTCTGAGGCTGTGTCAGACTATGCATTTTTTCTGGAGCTTCCTATGGAATTGGGGTGGTATTAGGGGCCTTGCAATTTTCTCTTAATCTGGTGGGTTGGGAAACTGAGACAGGCTGACATTCCTTGGGAGAGCTGGCCCAGTGCTGTTGTGTGTTCCTGGAGGCCCCATCCTGGAGGGCATATGGGTCAGGACTCTGGGTCCAAAGTCTTCAGACACAAACTCGGGTAAGAGTTAAGCTCGAGGTGATGGCAGACCCAATCTGCAGACCCTGAGCGAAGCATCTCCAGATATGAAATTCAGACGGCTGTGAGGCAGGAGCACAGTCTTTTCTGTCTGACTTGTTTGTCTATGATGGCCACGAAATGGACGGGTGGCCTCATGGGTCCATGTGAGATTCTACCTCTCTGGGAATTCTGCTCGGCACCCAAGAGTTAGGTGTATTTCTGGGGGATTGGAGGAGCGCAGTTTTATGAGTCAGGGATCCCGTCCAAACAGCCATTCCAGAGATGGGTCCTGGGTTCTGGAGCCTGGATCACCGCAACAAGGCTTAGGATTTGGGCCTAGGGTCCTGCTCTATGTTTTCCTGGTACAGCTCCCGAGTGTTCTTGTTGGAAATGGGTCTCATTCTGAGGGTCACAATGCCTGTTTTTGCCCAGATGCCCATGCTGAGTGGGTGTGACCTCATGGGCTATGCACTTGGCTCCCACTCTGAGGGTTGGACTGCCATCTCAACATTCAGTTTTCCTGCCATGGGGAAGGAGGGGTACTTTTTTATGCTTCAGGTTCCCCCATGGGCAGGAATTTGAGCTAAGTTCTGGGACAGGTGCCTGAATACCCAGTTCATTTGAGATGAGGTCCTCGGGCCAAGGCAGGACCCACCTGCAGAAAATGAGGCCTGCTTTCTGGGTGGCTGTCAGGAGCTCGGGCTCGAGCTGTGTCAGACAGAACATTCATGGAGAGTTCGGCCTATGATATTGGGGTGCTTTTGAGAGCTGTGCAACTGGATCCTCATGGGGGATTTTTGCACAGACCCTTTCTTCACTTCTTCTATCTGGTGAGCAGGCAGATGGCTGCATTACGGCTCCAGAATATCCAAGTTGGAGGGTTTGCAGGCGAGGAGTGTGAGGACAGAAGTATTAAAACATAAGCTACGGTTACGCTCAGTGCCGAGCACATGTCTATTCCAATGTACAGCAGTTGTTTCGAGATCTTCAGCACCTGGGCGAGGGGAAGATGTCTGCTCACGCTGGAGTTTGTATCCATGATGGCCAACAAATGGTGGGGAGGCCTCAAGAATTCTTGGAGGTTTTTCCAAGCTGGAGCTTGTGAGCTGCTCCAAACATCAAGGTGTCCTACTAAGGGACAGCAGAAGTCTTCTTACAGGGCTCCAGGGTCCCCCATATGGAAGATTCGATAGCAATGCTCTGTGAATGGAGGCCTGGGAAGCCAATCTCTTGTTACCATTGCAGCTGAGGAACAGGGTAAGCTTGAACCAATGACACTGATTCCAAGTTCCAAGTGATTTGCGTTGATGGAAGTTCTCAGTCTAACAGGTCCCAATGCTGCTTGGTGTCCAGGGAGACCTTAGAATGTGGTGGCGGCTCTCTGACCATTGAGGATTCTCTATCCTTAGGATTAGACCCAGTACCCAGGAGCCAGGTTTCCTTCTTGGGACAGGAGGTGTGCTCTTGTATGGCTCACGGACCACAGGTTGGACCATATGCTTGAATTTCCAGAACAGCCCTCTAGGGAGAGAGACCTCAAAACATAAGCTAGGGTTCTGATGAGGTTTTAGGGCCATGGAAGTTTCAATCTTCGGACTAAGTGCCATTGGCCTGCATGTCATCCTGGAGGTAGGTGCTGAGGCTGTGTCAGGCTGTGCACTTTTTCCAGAGTGGCCTATGATATTGGGGTGCAGTCAGGGGCCTTGCAGTTTTCTCCTAATCTGGACATTTTGGGAAACTGAGATGGGCAGGGTTTCCTCAGGAGAGCAGGGCCAGTGATGTCATGTGTTTCTCGAGGCCCCATCCTGGAGGTCATGTGTGTCAGGACTTTGGGACCAAAGACTTTAGACACAACCTCGGATAAGAGATAGGAGTGAGGTGTTGGCAGTCCGAATCTGAAGACCCTGAGGGAAGCTCCTCGGGATTTGAAATTCAGGTGGCTGGGAGGGAGGAGCACAGGCTTTTCTGTCTGGATTGTGTGTCTAGGATGGCCACTAAATGGAGGGGTGACCTCATGTGTCCATGGGATATTCTTCCACTCTGGTGATTCTGCTTGGCACCCAAGAGTTTGATTTCTTTCTGGGGAAGAGGAAAAGACTGTATTCCATCTCTGGGATCCTGTCCAAACAGGGATTCCAGAGATGGTTTCTGGGTCCAGACACTGGGAAAACTTAACCAAAGCTTCGATTTGGGTTCCTGGTCCAGATCCCAAGGGGGATCTTTGGAAAGGGGTCTCATTCTGAGGGTCACAATGCCTGTTTGTGCCCAGCTGCCCATCCTGTGTAGGCGTGGTCTCATGGACCATGCACCTGGTTCCCACTCAGGGTTGTACAGCCATCTCAACATTCAGTTTTCTGGCCATGGGGAAGGAGGAGCACTCTTTTGTGCTTCCGAGTCCCCTATGGGCAGGAATTTGAGCTAAGTCTGGGACAGGTACCTGAATATCCAGGTTGCTTCAAGATGATGGCCTCGGGCCAAGGTTGGACCCACCTGGAGGATATGGGGCCCACTATCTGGGTGGCTGACAGGAGGTCGGGGATCAGGCGGTGTCAGACAGACAATTTATGCAGAGGTCGGTCTATTATATTGGGGTGCCATTGAGGGCCGTGCAGGAGGATCCTCATGTGGGTTTCTGCGAAGACCCATAGGGCACTTCTTCTTTCTGGTGGGCAGGCAGAAAGCTGCACTGTGGCTTCAGAATTCCCAATATGGAGGGCTTGTAGGCGAGGAGTGTGAAGACAGAAGTCTGAAAACACAAGCCACGGATAAGCTCAGTGCCGACCACAGGACCATTCCATTGTGCAGTGGTTGTTTTGAGATTTCCAGCACCTGAGTATGGGCGAGGGTCAGATGTCTGCTCACGCTGGGTTTGCATCCATGATGGTCAACGAATTGTGGGGTGGCCTCAAGAATTCTTGGAGATTTTCCCAAGCAGGACCTTGTGAGCTGCTCCAAACAGCAAGGTGTCCTACTGTGGGACAGGGGTAGTCCGCTTACAAGGCTCCAGGGTCCCCCATATAGAAAGATTCGACAGCAGAGGTCTCTGAATGGGGGCCTGGGAAGTCTTCCTTGCATGACCATTGCAGCTGAGGAACATTGCAGGCTTGATCTGCTGGTTTTTGTTCAAATTTCCAAGTGATCTAAGTTGACGGATGTTCTCAGTCTAATGAGTCACAATGCTGCTTGGTGTCCAGGGAGACCTTAGAATGTGGTGGTGAGGGTGCCTGGGTGGCTCAATGGGCTAAGCCGCTGCCTTCGGCTCAGGTCATGATCTCAGGGTCCTGGGATTGAGTCCCGCATCGGGCTCTCTGCTCAGCAGGGAGCCTGCTTCTTCCTCTCTCTCTCTCTCTCTGCCTTCCTCTATGCCTACTTGTGATCTCTCTCTGTCAAATAAATAAATAAAATCTATATAAAAAAAAAAGAATGTGGTTGTGGATCTGTGGCCATGCAGGATTCTCCTACCTGAGGGTTAGACCCAGTTCCCAGGAGCCAGGGTCCCTTCTCGGGACAGGAGGGGTTCTCTTGTATGGCTCAGGGACCACATGTCGGATCATATGTTGGATTTCAAGACCAGGCCTCTGGGCACAGAGGCCTGAATATCTAGGCTAGGGTTCTTATGAGGTTGTAGGGGCATGTCATCCTCAACCTTCGGACTTAGGGACTTTGACCTGTGAGTCTTCCTGGAGGTAGATGCTCAGGCTGTGTCAGACTGTGCATTTTTTCCAGAGTGGCCTATGAAATTGGGGTGGGCTCAGGGGCCTTGCAGGCTTTTCCTAATCTGGAGGGTTTGTGCAACTGAGACAGCAGAATTTCATCCAGAGATCAGGCCCAGTGATGTAGTGTGGTTCTGTCAGCCCCATCCTGCAGGGAATGTGGTTAAGGGCTCTGGGACCAAAGTCTTCAGACACAAAATTGTGTATCAATTAGGAGGGAGGTGATGGCAGCCCCGATCTGCAGACGCTGAGGGCAGCTCCTCAGGATTTGAAATTCGTGTGGCTGGGAGGCAGGAGCAAAGGCTTTTCTGTCTGGATTGTGTCTAGGATGGCCTTGGAATGGTGGGGTGTCCTCATGTGTCCATGGAATATTCTACCTCTCTGGGGATTCTGCCCAGCACCCAAGAGTTTGGTGTCTCACTGCGAAGGAGAGAGCGTGGTTTACTGTTTCACGGTTCCCGTCAACACAGGGATTCCAGAGATGGGTTATAGGTCCCTGTGCCTGGATAACCCTACAAAGGCTTAGTATTTGGGCCTAGAGGCTTGACTGCCTGGCTCTGTGGGGCTTTGGTTCAGCTCCCATGGAGACTTGTTGGAAATGGGTCTCAGGGTAAGGGTCACAATGCCTGTTTGTGCCCAGATGCCCATCCTGAGTGGGCATTGGCTCTTGTTCCATGCACCTGGATCCCAATATGAGGGTTGGACCACCACATCAACATTTAATTTTCCTTCTATGAGGAAGGAGGAGTACTCTTTTGTGCTTCAGATTCCCCCATGCACAGTAATTTGAGCTATGTTCTGGGACTGGTACGTGAATAACCAGGTTGGTTTGAGATGAAGGACTCAGGTCAAGGCAGGTCACACCTGCCAGATATGGGTCCCGCTATCTAGGTGGCTACCAGGAGGTCGGGGCTCGAGCTGTGTCAGACAAAGCATTAGTTCACAAGGTGGCCTATGATATTGTGGTGCTATAGAGGGCTGTGCTGGTGGAACCTTATATGGAGTTTCACGCAGACCCATAGGGCACCTCTTTTTTCTGGTGGGCAGGCAGAAGGCTGCATTGTGGCTCCCAAATTCCCAATATGGGGGACTTGAAGGCGAGGAGTGTGAGAACAGAAGGCAGAAAACACAATCTATGCTTAATCTCAGTGCCGAGAACATGGCCGTTCCAATGTGCAGTGGTTTTTTTCGAGATCTCCAGCATCTGAGTACAGGCGAGGGTCAGATGTCTGCTCATGATAGAGTTTGTATCTATCGTGGCCAACAAATGAAATATCCAGCACCTGAGTAAAGGTGGATTTCAGATGTTTACGCACACTGGAGTTTGTGTCTCTGATGACCGAATGGAGGAGTGGCATCAAGAGGCTGATGCATGTGAGATGCTCGAAACAGCAATGTTGTTTTTTCTACTGGACAGTTAGAGTCTGGTATGTTTTCTGCAGGGCCCCCCATGTGAAAAGTATGGGTAGCAGAGCCCTTCCACATGGATGCCTGGAAAGCACACCTCCATTGACCAATGCAGCTGAGGAACATGCAGGTTCTTTATGGTGCTTCTGGGGCGAAGCACCAAGGTCTTGAGTTGACATGGAATCTCTTGAAGATGGGTTACAATGCTGGTTTTTTTTTACCAGGTAGATCTTAGAATGTGTTGGTGGCTAAGGTGCCTGCAGGATTCTCCTACCCTGAGGGTTTAACACAGGTCGAAGAGCACGGTTACCTTCTGGGGACAGGAGATGTAGTGTTTTGTGGCTCAGGGACCACATGCCGTATCATAAGTTCCTATTCAAGAACAGGCCTCTGAAGACAGATGCCCGACAACCTAATCTAGGGTTCCAATGAGTCCCAGGGGCATGAGAGGTTCAATCTTCAGACTTAGGACAGTTGACTTGGGTGTCTGCCAGAATGTAGGTGATCAGGGAGTTTCAGACTGTGCACTTATGTCCAGAGTAACCTCCAATATTGGGGTGGCCACAGGGGCCTTGAATGTTTCAACCAACTCTGGAGGGTTTGGTTAACTGACATGCACAATTTCCATGGGGATGGCAAGCACAGTCCTGTGGTGTGGCTCCAGAGACTCCACCCTGGAGGGCATGTGAGCCATGGTTCTGGGAGGGAAGTCTGCAAACACAAACTTGGGTTAGGTTTAGTGGCTAGGTTATTGCAGGGCAATGTGTAGACCTGGAAGGCTACTCGTCAGAAACAGTAACTGGAATGACCCGAAGGCGGAAGCACAGGCTTTTATATCTGGATTGTGTGTCTAGGGTGACGTCAGAATGTAGCTGTGGCCTCATGGGTCCATGGGAGATTTTTCCTCTAAGGATACAGGCGGCTCCCAATATTTTGATGACTTTTTGGTATGGGAAGACTGCTATTTTCGATCTTAGGTGTGCCCCAAAACAGAGATTCCAGAGATGGGCTCTGGTCTAGGCGCCCGGAAAATCCCACCAAGGGTTGGGATTTGGGCTTATGGGCAGACCAGGCCTGCAATGCAGGATCTTGGTGGTGCAACTGAGAGGGCTTGTTTGGAAACATGCTCAGGCTGAGCATTACAATGCCTGTTTGTGCCCAGGGTGGCCCTCAGGAGTGGGCGTGGTCCCATTGTCCATTTTCTGGCTCCCACACTGAGGGATGGACACACATTCCAATGGCCAGGTTTCCAGCCATGGGAAAGGAGGAAATATCTATTGTGCTTCATGTTCCCCCATAGGCAGGGATTACAGCAAAGGTCTGGGGACAGATGCCTGAATACCAAGGATGCATAGAGATGACAGATTTGGGCCATGGCCGTTCTCACATGCTGGATATGGGCCCCGCTCACTGGGTGGCTGACACGAGGTCTGGGCTCAGGCTGTGTCAGACACAGCACTAGTGGCCAGAGAAGTCTATATATTGGGGTACTCTCCAGGGCCGAGTAAATTGATCCTCATGTAGGGTTTCTGGCGAGACTCACGAAGCACTTCTTTCTGTGGGGCAGGCAGAATGCTGCCTTATGGATCCAGAATTCCCTATCAAGAGGGTTTGGGGACAAATAGGGTGAGAATGCAATTGTAAACACCAGCTATGCTTAAATTGAGTGCCAAGCGGAAGTCAGTTTCAATGTGCAGCAGCTTATACGAGATATCCAGCACCTGAGTAAGGGCAGATGTCAGATATTTGCTCACACTGGAGTTTGTGTCTAGGATGACGACTAATGGAGGGGTGGCTTCAGGAGGCAATGGAGGATTACCCACGCTTAAGATTGTGAGATGCTCCAAACAACAAGGTTTCCTTCTAATGGACAGGAGGAGTCTGTTTTTTTTTCCTCCAGGGTCCCTCAAGTGGAATTTTGCGTAGCAGAGCCCTCCCGCATGGATGACTGGAAAGCACACGTCCAATGACCATTGCAGCTGAGGAACATGACAGGTTCGTTTTGGTGGTTCTGGTGCCAAGTACCAAGGCCTTGAGTTGACTTGGAATCTCTTACAGATGTGTCCCAAAACTGGTTTGTTACAAGGGAGGTCTTAGAATGTATTGGTGGCTATGGGCCACGCTGAGGGTTTGGCACAGGTCGATGTGCACAGTTTCCATCTTGGGAGAGGAGATGTTCTGTTTTGTGGCTCAGGGTACATATGTTGTATCCTGACTTGGTATTCAAGAACAGGCCTCTGAGGATTGATGCTGGCAACCTAATCTAGAGATCCAATGATGTCCTTGGTGCCCATCAGGTTCAATTTTCTTACTAAGGACCATTGATATGGTTGTCTGACTGGATGTAGGTGATCAGGGTGTTTCAGACTGTGCATTTGCATCCAGAGCCACTTCCACTATTGGGGTGGGCTCAGGGGCCTTGCAGGTTTCTCCTAACTTGGAGGCTTTGGGGAACTGTGATGGGCACAGTTTCCTTGGGGATGGCAGGCCCAGTCCTGTGGTAAGGCTTCAGAGACCACCTCCTTGAGGATATGAGAGCCATGGTTTTGGGAGGGAAGTCTGCAAACACAAATTTGGGTCAGGGATAGTGGCAAGGTGATCGCAGGTCCAATGCATAGACCTAGAAGGCATCACGTCAGGAACTGTAATTAGGGTGACTGAAAGCTGGTAGCACAGGCTTTTCTATCTGGATTGTGTGTCCAGGATGGGCTCTGAATGTAGACGTGGTCTCATGGTTCAATGGGAGACTTTTCCTCTCTAAGGATCCTGGTGGATCCCCATAGATTGGTGGTTTTTCAGAGAAGAAAAGAGTGCTCTTTTCCATCTTAGGGGTGCTCCAAAACAGGGAAGAATGCTGTTTTCCAACTTAGGCTTATGCCAAAACAGGGATTCCAGAGATGGGCTCTGGGTCTGGGTGCCCGGATATCCAACCAAGTGTTAGGATTTGGGCCTAGGGGCATTCCAGGCCTGCAATGCAGGATCCTAATGGTGTAACAGAGAGGGCTTGTTTGAAAGCATGCTCAGGCTGAGGGTCATCATGCCTCTTTGTGCCCAGGGGGGCCCTCAGGAGAGGGCGTAGTCTCATTGGCCATATAGCTGGATCCCACTTTGAGGGTTGGACACCCATTGCAACAGCCAGGCTTCCTGCAATGGAAAGAGGAGTTCTCTATTGTGCTTCAGGTTCCCCCATTGGCAGGGTTACAGGAAAGGTCTGTGGAAAGTTGCCTTAATACCAAGGATGTGTACAGATGACAGGCTAAGAATTCCCAGGTAACAAAACAGCATTGTTACCCATGTTCATGACATTCCATGTAGAAATAAGCCCTTAGTACTTCGCCCCAGAGCCACCAGAATGAACTTGCCATGTTCCTAAGCTGCAATGGTCAGTGGAGGTGTGGTTTCCAGGCAACCATACGGGGGTGCTCTGCTACACAAACTTTGCAATTGGCTGGGACCCTTGAGACAAAAAAACAGAATGCCCCTGTCCGGTAGAAGGAAACCTTCTGTTTGGAGCATCTCACAAGCCCCAGCGTGGGAAATCCTCCATTTCCTCTTGAAGCCACCACTCCATTTGTCAGTCATAATAGACACAAACTCCAGCATGAGCAAACATCTGACATCCGCCCTTACTCAGGTGCTGGATTTCAATTCGATCGCTGCACACTGGAACTGCCTTTAGTTTGACTGAATTAAGCCATAGCTTGGGTTTACAATTCCATCCTCAGCCTACTGGTCCACAAGCCCTATTGTGAGGGAATTCTGGAGCTACAACACAATATTCTGCCTTCCCCATAGAAAGAAAAAGGGCCTGGAGAGTCTGCCCAGAAACTCCATATGATGGTCAATCTTCTCGGTGCTAGACGGAACCCTGATTCATAGGCTGCCCTGGGCACTAGTGCTGTGTCTGACATAGCCGGAGCCAGGACCTAGTGTCAGCCACTGAGAGATCAGGGCCCATATACAGCATGTGAGACCAGCTATGGCCCAAGTCTGTCTTCTCTTCTATTCTTGGTATTCAGGCATCTGTACCCACACCTTTGCTAAAATCCTTGCCATTGGGGAAACCTGTAGCACAATAGAGAACTCCTCCTTCCCCATGGAAGGTATTCTGACAGTTGGGATAGTTGCTCAACCCTCAAAGTGGAAGGCAGCTCCATGGCCAAGGAGACCATGTGCACTCATGATGGCTTACCCGGGCACAAGCAGGCATTGTGACCTCAGCCTGAGCATGCTTTCAACCAAACGCTCTCAATTGCATCTCTGGGATCCCGAATTGCAGGCCTAGTACACACCTAGGCCCAAATCCTAACCCTGGTGGGATTTTACAGGGGCCCAGACACAGAGCCCATCTCTGGAATCCCTATTTTGGGGGACCCTTAAGATGGAAAACAGCACTCTTCCCTTCCCCGAGATAGTCACCAAACTCTTGGTAGCCACCAGGATCCTTGAGTGGAAAAATCTGCCATAGACCCATGAGAACACACCTGCATTCCGAGGCCATCCTGGACATACAATCCAGATACATATCATGTGCTATCACCTTTGAGTCATCGGATTTACAGTTCCTGACGAGCTGCCTTCCAGGTCTATGCATTGGGCCTGCAATCACCTTGCCATTAACCTAAACTGAGTTTGTGTTTGCAGACTTCCTTCCTAAAACCATGGCTCACATGACCTCCAGGTTCTGGCATCTGAAGCCACACCACAAGACTGTGCATGAGATCCTCAAGGAAACTGTGCCCATCACTTTTGCCCGATACCTTTAGATTAGGAGAAACCTGCAAGGCCCCTGAGCGCAGCCAAATAATGGAGGCCGCTCTGGGCACAAATGCACAGTCTGAGACACCCTGATCCCCTCCATACAGGCAGACACCCAAGTCAATGCTCCTGAGTCAGAAGATTGAACCTGACATGCCCCGAGGAATTCATTGGCACACTAGATTAGGTTTACAGGTATCTGTCATCAGAGGCCTGCTCTGGAATATCAACTTATGATAAAATATATAGTCCCTGAGCCACAGAACAGAATATGTCCTCCCCAAAAAGGAAGCCATGCTCCTGGAATTGTGTCATACCCTTAGGGTATTTGGATCCTGAATGGCCCCTTAGCAACCAGCACATTCTATGATATTCCTGGTAACAAACCATCATTGTGCCCCATCTTCATGAGACTCCATGTCAACTCAAGGTCTCGATATATTGCCCCAGAGCCACCAGAATGCACCTGCCATGTTCCTCAGGTGCAATGGTCAATTGAGGGGTGATTTCCAGGCATCCCTGTGGGGTTCTCTGCTACAAAACTTTCCACATGGAGAAACCAGAGAAAACAAACCAGACTTCTCCTGTCCGGTAGAAAGAAACTTTGCTATTTGGAGCATCTCACAAGCCCCAGCATGGGAAATCCTCCATGGCCTCTTGACGCCACCCTTCCATTTGTGGGTAATCACAGACACAAACTCCAGTGTGAGCAAACATCTGACATCCACCCTTACTCAGGTGCTGGATATTCGAAACGGCAGCTGCACACTGGAACTGCCTTTTGCTTTTCACTGAACTTAACCATAGCTTTGTATTACTATTCTATCCTCACCACACTGGTCCACAATATCTCTTGATAGGGAATTCTGGAGCCACAACGCAGTATTCTGCCTTCCACATAGAAAGAAGAAGGACCTGTTGAGTCTGCCCAGAAACCTCACATGAGGATCAATCTACTCAGACCACGAGGCAACCCTGATTAATACATTTCCCTGACCACTAGTGCTGTGTCTGACAGAGTCTAAGCCCCGACCTCGTGTCAGCCACCCAGAGTTGAGGGCCCATATGTAGCATGAGAGATCGGCCATGGCCCTGGGCCATCATCTGTACCCATCCTTGGTATCCAGTCATCTGTCCCCCAAACTTTGCTGGAATTCCTGCCAATGGCGAACCTGAAACACAATAGAGAACACCTCCTTCCCCATGGCAGGAATATTGGTTGTCAACCCTCAGCGTGGGAGCCAGCTGCATGGCCAAGGAGACCATGCCCACTCCTGAGGGCCGACATGGGCACAGGCAGGCATGGTGATCCTCAGCCTGAGCATGTTTTCAAACAAACACTCTCAGTTGCTCCTCCAGTACCAGCATTGCAGGCCTGGTATGCCCCTAGGCCCAAATCCTAACCCTTGGTGGGATTTTCCATGTGCCCAGACCCAGAGTCCATCTCAGAATCCCTGTTTGGGGCACCATTAAGATGGAAAACAGCACTCTTCCCTTCCCTAAAAAAGGCACCAAACTATTGGGAGCCGCCAGGATCCTTAGAGAGAAAAAATCTCCCATGGACCCATGAAAACAAACCTGCATTCTGAGGCCATCCTGTCCACACAATCCAGAGAGAAAAGTCTTTGCTACCGCCTTCGAGTCATCCTATTTACATTTCCTGACGAGCTGCCCTCCATGTCTATGCATTGGGCCTGTGATCATCTCGACACTAACCCTAACCCCAGTTTGTGTTTGCCGACTTCTCTCCCAAAACCAAGGCTTACATGCCCACCAGGATGTGGTCCCTCAAGCCACATCACAGGAAAGTTCCTGCCATCCCCAAGAAAACTGTGCCCATCAGGTTGTCCAAACCCTCCAGATTAGGAGAAACCTGCCAGGCCCCTGAACCCACCCCAATATTGGCGGTTGCTCTGGATGCAAACGTGCAGTCTGAAACACCCTGAGCACCTCCATCGAGGCAGAAAGCCAAGTCAATGGTTCTGAGTCAGATGATTGAACCTGACATGCCCCTAGGACTTCACTGGAACCCTAGATTGGGTCTTCAGACATCTGTTCTCAGAGTCCTGTTCTGGAATACCAAGTTATGATACAACATGTGGTCCCTGATTCCCACAACAGAACATCTCCTGTCTCCAGAAGGAAAATGTGCTCTTGGATCTATGTCCAACTTTCAGGGTAGATGGATCCTGCATGACCCATTAGCCCCAGCACCTTCTATGATCTCCCTGGTAACAAACCAGCATTGTGACCCAACTTCCTGAGACTTGATGCCAACTCAAGGTGTTGGTACTTTGCCCAAGAGCCATGAAACGAATCTGCCATGTTCCTCAGGTACAAAGGTCAATGGACGTGTGCTTTCTAGGCATCCAAGAGGTAGTTCTCTGCTACACAAAAATTCCACATAGGGAACCCTAGAGCAAACAAATAAGACTGCTCCTGTCAGGTTGACGGAAACCTTGGTTGTTTGGAGCATCTCACAAGCCCCAGCCTGGGAAGTCCTCCACATTCTCTTGATGCCAACCCTCCATTTGTTAGTCATCATAGACACAAATTCCAGCATGAGCAAACATCTGACATCTGCTCTTACTCAGGTGCTGGATATTCGAATCAGTCACGCACACTGGAAATACCTTTCACTTGACACTGTATTCTTGCATAGTTTGGGTTTACAATTCCATCCTCACCCTACTGGACTGCAAGTCCTCTTGAGAGGGAATTAGGGAGACAAAACGCAACATTCTGCCTTCCCCATAGAAAGAAGAAGGGCCTGGTGAGTCTGCCCAGAAACTCCCCATGAAGATCAATCTACTTGGCCCTCGAGGGAACCCCGATTTATACTTTGCGCTGGCCACTAGCGCTGTGTCCGAGAGAGCCTGAGCCCCAACCTCGTGTCAGCCACCCAGAGTGTGGGGCCCTTATCCAGCATGTGGGACTGGCCATGGCCCAGTCATCTCTACCCATCCTTGGTATTCCGGCAACTATCCCAGACCTTTGCTGGAATCCCTACCAGTGGGGGAACCTGAAGCACAATTGAGAACTCCTCCTTCCCCATGGCAGGAAGCCTGGCTGTTGCTATGGGTGCCCAACCCTCAGAATTAGAACCAGGTGCATGGCCAATGAGACAACGCCCAATCATAAGGGCCGCCTGGGCCAAATCAGGCATTGTGTCCCTCAACCTTAGCATGCATTCAAACAAATGCTCTCAGTTGTTTCTGCAGGGTCCCGCATCGCAGGCCTGGTATGCCCTTAGGACCAAATCCTAACACTTCGTGGGATTTTCCATGCCAACATAACCAGAGCCCGTCTCTGGAATCTCTGTTTTGAAGCACCCCTATGATGGAAAACAGCACTCTTCCCTCCCCTGAGAAAACTATTAGGAGCTGCCAGGATGCGTAGAGAGGAAAAATCTCCCAGGGCTCCATAAGACCACACCTTCATTCCGAGGCCATCCGGGACACACAATCCAGATACAAGGGACTGTGCTACCACCTTCGAATCACCTGGTTTACAGTTCCAGACGAGCTGCCCTACAGACCTACGCATTGGGCCTGTGATCACCTCGCCATTAACCCTACCCCAAGTTTGTGTTTGCAGACTTCTTTCCCAAAACCATGGCTCACATGCCCTCTATGATGGGTCTCTGTAGCCACACCACAGGAAAGATCCTGCTATCCCCAATGAAACTGTGTCCATCACAGTAGCCCAAACCCTCCAGATTAGGAGAGACCTGCAAGTCCCCTAAGCCCAGTCCAATATTGGAGGCCACTCTGGACACAAATGCACAGTGTGCAACACCCTGATCACCTCCATCCAGGAAGACACCCAAGTCAATGGTCCTGAGTCAGAAGATTGGTCCCTGAACACCACAATAGAATATCTCCTGTCCCCAGATGGAATTCGTGCTCTTCAACTTGTGTCAAGGGTCGGGGTATATGAATTATGCACAGCCCCTTAGCCCCCAGCACATTCTAAGATCTCTCTGGTAACAAACAAACAGCATTGTGATCCATCTTCATGAGATTCCATGTCACTTCAATTCCTTGGTAATTCGCCCCAGAGCCACCAGAATGAACCTGCCATGTTCCTCACCTGATATGGTCAGTGGAGGTGTGCTTTCCAGGCATCCATGTGGGAGTGCTCTTCTACTTATTCTTTCCACATGTGGGACCCTGGAGCAAACAAACCAGACTGCCACTGACCAGTAGAAGGGAACCCTCTGTTTGGAGCATCTCAGAAGCACCAGCAGGAGAAATCCTCCATGGCCCTTGACACAACCCCTCCATTTGTCAGTCATCATAGACAAAAACTCCAGCATGAGAAAACATCTGAAATCTGCCGTTATTTAGATTCTGCATTTTCTTTTCCACCACTGCACACTGGAACTGCGTTTCACTTGACACTGAATTTAACAATAGCTTGGGTTTAGAATTCCATCCTCAGCCTCCTGGTATGCAAGCCCTCTAGAGAGGGAATTTGGAGCCACAAGGCAACATTCTGCATTCCCACTAGAAAGAAATAGGGCCTGGTGAATCTTCCCAGAAACTCCACATGAGGATCAATCTACTTGGCACTCGATGGAACCTTGATTTATAGGCTGTCCTGGGCACTAGTACTAGTACTAGTACTAGTACTGTGTCTGACAGAGCCTGAGCCAAGACCTAGTTTCAGGCACCCAGAGATATGAGCCCATATCCAGCATGTGAGATTGGCCAGGGCCCAAGTCCATCATCTCTACCCATCCTTGGTATTCAGGCACCTGTCCCCAGACCTTTTATGTAATCCCTACCAGTGGGGTAACCTAAAGCACAATAGAGAACTCCTCCTTCCCCATGGTAGGAATCCTGGCTGTTGATATGGGTGTCCAAACCTCAAAGTGGGAGCCAGCTGCATGGCCAAGGAGACAATGCCCACTCATGAGGGCTGCCCTGGGCACAAGTAGCCATTGTAACCCTCAGCTTGATCAAGCCTTCAAAAAAATGCTTAGTTGCACCTCCAGGATCCTGCATTGCAGGCCTGATATGCCCTTAAGCCCAAATCCTAACACATCGTGGGATGTTCCATGTGCACATACCCAGAGCCCGTCACTGGAATCCCTGTTTTGAGGCACCCCTAAGATGGAAAACAGCACTCTTCTCTTCCCTGAGAAAGCCACCAAACTAATGGGATCCCCCAGGATCCTTGAGAAGAAGAATCTCCCATGGTCCCATGAGTCCACACCTGTATTCCGAGGCCAGCGTGGATATGCTATCCAGATACAAGAGACTGTGCTACTGGCTTTGAGTCACCTGATTTACAGTTCCTGACGTACTGCCCTCCAGATCTTTGAATTGGGGCTGTGAACACCTCTCCATTAACCTTATCCCGAGTTTGTGTTTGCAGATCTCTCTCTAAAAACCATTGCTCACATGTCCTCCAGGATGGGGCCCCTAGAGTCACACCACAAGACTGTGCTTGCCATCCCCAAGGAAACTGGGCCCATCACAGTTGCCCAAACCCTCCTGATTAGGAGAAACCTGGAAGGCTCCTGAGCACATCCCAATATTGGAGGCTGCTCTGGATGCAAATGCACAGTCTGAAACACCCTGATCACCTCCATCCAGGCAGACACCCAAATCAATGGTCCTGAGTCAGATAATTGAACCTGACATGGCCCTAGGACCTCATTGGAAGAGGGATTAACTTTTCAGGCACTTGTCCTCAGAGGCCTCTTCTGGAATACCAACTTATGATACAAATTATGGCCCCTGAGCCCCAGGGTGGGAAATCCTCCATGGCCTCTTGACGCCACCTCTCCATTTGTTGGTCATCATAGACACAAACTCCAGCCTGAGCAAACATCTGACATCCGCCCATATTCAGGCGCTGATATTGGAATCAGCTGCTGCACACTGGAACTGCCTTTCGCTTTGCAATGAATTTAAGCCTAGCTTCAGACTACAATTTCATCCTCACCCTACTGGTCTGCCATATCTCTTGATAGGGAATTCTGGAGCCACAACGCAACATTCTGCCTTCTTCATAGATAGAAGGACCTGGTGAGTCTGCCCATAAACTGCACATGAAGTTCAATATACTCAGCCCAGGAGGGAACCCCTATTTATAGTTTGCCCTAGCCACTAGTGCTGTGTCTGACAGAGCCTGAGCCCCTACCTCGTGTCAGCAACCCAGAGGGTGGGGCCCACATTAACCATGTGAGACCGGCCATGGCCCAGGGCTGTCATTACTACCCATCCTTGGTATTCAGGCATCTGTCCCCTAGATCTTAGCTGGAATCCCTACCAATGGGGGGACCTGAAGCACAATAGAGAATTCATCCTTCGCCATGGCAGGAATCCTGGCTTTTGGATGGGTGTCCAACCCTAGGAATGGGAACTGGCTGCATGGCTGAGTAGACATCGCCCAATCCTGATGGCCTCCGGGGCACAAGCAGGCATTGGGACCCTCAGCTTGACCATACTTTCAAACAAACGCTCTCAGTTGCACCTCCAGGATCCCGCATTGCAGGCCTGGTATGGCCCTAGGCCTAAATATTAACCCTTGGTGGGATTTTCCAAGCACTTAGACCCAGAGCTCATCTCTGGAATGCCTGTTTTGGGGCACGCCTAAGCTGGAAAACAGTACTCATCCCTTCCCGGAGAAATCCAACAAACTATTGAGAACCGCCAGGATCCTTGAGAGGAGAAATCTCCCATGGACCCTTGAGACAACACCTGCAATAAAGGCCATTCTGGAAATTAAATCCAGATACAATTACCTGTGCTACCACCTTTGAGTTACGTGATTTACAGTTCCAGACTTGCTGCCCTCCTGGTCTATGGATTGGGACTATGATCACCTTGCCACTAACCCTAACCTAAGTTTGTGTTTGCAGACTTCTCTCTCAAAATCATGGCGCACATGTCCTCCAGGATGGGGTCTCTGGAGTCACACCATAAGACAGTTCCTGCAATCCCCAAGGAAACTGCCCATCACAGTTGTCCAAAAACCCCATATAAGGAGAAACCTGCAAGGAACCTGAGCCAACCCTAGTATTGGATGCCACTCTGGACACAAATGCACAGTCTGAAACACCCTCATCACCTGCATCCAGTCAGACACCAGAGTCAATGATCCTGAGTCAGAAGATTGAATGACATTCCCCTAGGGCCTCATTCAAACCTTTTATTAGGTTTTCAGGCTTCTGTCCTCAGAGAACTGTTCTGGATTACCAATTTATGATACAACATATGGCCGCTGAGCCCCACAACAGAATATCTCCTGCCCCCAGAAGCAATCCGGGCTCTTGGGCCTGTGTCAAATCCTCAGGCTAGATGAATCCTGCATGGCCCATTAACCACCAGCACATTCTAAGATCTCCCTGGTAACAAACCAACATTTTGACCCATCTTCATGAGGTTCCATGTCCAATCCAGTCTTTATTTCTTCGCCTCAAAGCCACCAGATGCCATGTTCCTTTGCTGTCATGGTCAATGAAGGTGTGCTTTCCAGTCACCCATGTGGGAGATCTATGTTATCCGATCTTTCGACATGGGGAACCATGGAGGAAACAAATCAGACTGCCCCTGTCTGGTAGAAGGAAACCTTGCTGTTTGGAGCATCTCAAAAACACCAGATTGGGAAATCCTCCATAACCTCTTGACGCCACCCCTCCATTTTTGTGTCATCATAGACACAAACTCCAGCATGAGCAAATATCTGACATCCACCCTCACTCAAGTGCTGAATATTGGATTCAAACATTGCACACTGGAAATTCCTTTTGCTTGATACAGAATGTAACCATAGCTTAGGTTTACAATTCCATCCTCAGCCTCCTGGTCCACAAGCCCTCTTTATAGTGAATTCTAGAGCCACAAAGCAGCATTCTGCCTTCCCCTTACAAACAAGAAGGGCCTGGTGAGTCTGCCCAGAAACCATACATGAGGATCAATCTGCTCGGCACTTGAGGGAACCCCAATTTATAGGCTGCCCTGGGCACTAGTGCTGTGTCTGACAGAGCCTGAGCCAAGACTTAGTGTCAGCCACCCAGTGATCGGGGCCCATATCCATGATTTGATACTGGCCATGGCCCATGTCCATCATCTTTACCCATCCTTGGTATTCAGGCCTCTGTCCCCAGACCTTTGCTGGAATCCCCGCTAATGGGGGAACCTGAAGCACTATAGAGAACTCCTCTTTCCCCATGGCAGGATTCTGGCTGTTGGGATGGTTTTCCAACCCTCAAAGTAGGAGCCAGCTGCATGGCCAATGTGACCACGCCCACTCATGAGGGCCACCTGGGCATAAGCAAGTATTGTGACCCTCAGCCTGAGAATGATTTCAAACAAGCCCTCTCAGTTGCACCTCCAGGATCCTGCATGCAGGCCTGGTAAGCCACTAGGCCCAAATCCTAACACTTGGTGGGATTTTCCAGGGGACCAAACCCAGAGTCGGTCTCTGGAATCCATATTTTGGGGCACCCCTAACATGAAAAAAAGCACTCTTCCCTTCCCCGAAAAAGCCACCAACTATTGGGAGCCACCAGGATCCTTAGAGAGGAAAAATCTCCCATGGACCCATGAGGCCACAACTGCATTATGAGGCCATCCTGCACACAATACAGAGAAAAAAGCCTGTGATTCTGCCTTTGAGTCACCCGATTAACAGTTCCTGAAGAGCTGCCATCCATGTCTATGCATTGGGCCTGTGATAACCTTGCCACTAACCCTAACCCAAGTTTGTGTTTTCAGACTTCCCTCCCAAAACCATGGCTCACATGCCCTCCAGTTTGTGATAACTGGAGCCACACCACGGGATTGTACCTGTCTTCCCAAAGGAAACTGTGATTGTCACTATTAAACAAACACTCTAGATTAGGAGAAACCTGCAAGGCCCCTAAGCCCAGCCCAATATTGGAGGCCACTCTGGACGCAAATGCACAGTCTGACACACCATATCACCTACATCCAGGCTGATATCCAAGTCAATGGTCCTCAGACAGAAGATTGAACCTGACATGCTCCTAGGATTCACTGGAACAGTAGAATAGGTTTTCAGGTATCTGTACTCAGAAGGCTGTTCTGAATATCAATGTATGATACAATATGGTCACTGAGCCACACAAAAGAACATCTCCTGTCCTTAGAAGAAAGCTGTGCTCTGGACCTGTGTCAAACACTCTGGGTAGATGAATCCTTCAAGGCCCCCTGGCAACCAGCACATTCTATGATCTCCCTGACAACATACCAGCATTGTGACCCATCTTCATGAGACTCCATGACAACTCCAGCCCTTGGTACTTCGGCCCAGAGCCACCAGAATGAAACTGCCATGTTCCTCTGCTGCCATGGTCAATGTAGGTGTACTTTCCAGGCATCCAGCGGGAGTGCTTTGATACCAACTTTCCACATGGGGAACCCTGGAGGAAACAAACCAGACTCCCCTGTACGGTAAAAGGAATCTTTTCTGTATGGAGTATCTCAAGCCTGAGGGTGGGTAATCCTCCATGGCCTCTTGAGGCCACCCATCCATTTGTTGGTCATCATAGACACTAACTCCAGCGTGAGCAATCAACTGACATCTGCACTTACTCAAGTGCTGTATATTTGAATCAGCTGCTACACACTGGAATTGCCTTATGCTTGGCACTGAATTTAAAAGTAGCTTGGCGGGACGCCTGGGTGGCTCAGTTGGTTAAACAGCTGCCTTCGGCTCAGGTCATGATCCCAGCGTCCTGGGATCGAGTCCCACATCAGGCTCCTTGCTCCGCAGGGAGCCTGCTTCTCCGTCTGACTCTGCCTTCTACTCTGTCTGCCTGTGCTTGCTCTCGCTCGCTCTCTGACAAATAAATAAAATCTTGAAAAAAAAAAGTAGCTTGGGTTTGCAATTCCATCCTCACCCTGGTGTTCAGTAAGCTCTCTTGATAGGGAATTCTGACGCCACAACACAGCATTCTGCCTTCCCCATAGCAAGAAAAAACAGCCTGGAGAGACTGCCCAGAAACCCTACATGAGGATAAATCTACTCGACCCTCGAGTGAACCCCATTTATAGGTTTACCTGGCCACTAGCGCTGAGTCGGACAGAACCTCGTCTCTGACCTCGTGTCAGGACCCAGAGACTGGGCTCCAACTCCAGAATGTGAGACCAGCCATGTCCCAGGGCTGTCATCTCTACCCATTCTTGATTCAGGCATCTGTCCCCAGACATTTGCTGAAATCCCTGCCAATGGGGGAACCAGAAGCACAATAGGGAAATCCTCCTTCCCCATGGCAGGAATGATGGCTCTTGGGATGGGTTTCCAGACCTCAGAGTGGTAGCCAGCTGAATGGCCAATGATAACCCGCCCACTCATGAGGGCCGCCCTGGACACAAGCAGGCATTGTGACCCCCAACATGAGCATGCTTTCAAACAAACACTCTCAGTTGCATTCCAGAATCCAAATTTGCAGGCCTGATATGCCCCTAAGCACAAAACCTAACACCTGGTGGGATTTTTCAGGGGCCCAGAAACACAGCCTGTCTCTGGAATCCCTGTTTTGGGACACCCCTAAGATGGAAAATAGCACTCTCCCCTTCGCCAAGAAAGCCACCATAGTATAGGGAGCCGCTAGGATCCTTGAGAGGAAAAATCTCCCATGGATCCATGAGAACACACCTGTATTCCGAGGCCATCCTGGACACAAAAGCCAGATACACAAGCCTGTGCTACCACCTTCAAGGCAACTAATTTATAGTTCCAGACGAGCTGCCCTCCAGGTCTATGCATTGGGCCTGCGATCACCTCACCGCTAACCTTAACCCGAGTTTGTGCTTACAGACTTCTATCCCGAAACCATGGCTCATATTTCCTCCAGGATGGGGTCTCTGGAGCCACACCAAATGACTGTGCCTGCCATCCCCAAGGAAAATGTGTCCGTCACATTTGCCTAAAACTTCGAGATAAGGAGAAACCTGCAAGGCCCCTGAGCCCACCCCAATACTGGAGGCCCCTCTGGACACAAATGTGCAGTCTGAAATACGCTGATCACCTGAATCCAGGCAGATACCCAAGTCAGTGTTTCTCAGTCAGAAGATTGAACCTGACATGCTCCTATGACCTCATTGTAACCCCTGATTAGGTTTTCAGGCATCTGTAATCAGAGACCTGTTCTGGAGTACCAACTTAAGATACAACATATGGTCCCTGATCCCCACAATAGAACATCTCCTTTCTCTAGATGGAAGCCGTGCTCTTGAAACTGTGTCAAACCCTCAGGGTAGATGAATCCTACTTGGCCCGTAGCCACCAGCAGATTCTAAGATCTCACTGGTAACAAGCCAGCATTGTGAGCCATCTTCATGAGATTCCATGTCAACTACAGGCCTTGGTACTTCACCCCAGAGCCTTCAGAAAGAACCTGTCATGTTCCTCAGCTGCAATGTTCAGTGGAAGTGTGCTTTCCAGGCATCCATGTGGGAGTGCTCTGCTACCCAAACTTTCCACATGGGGGACTCTCGAGCAAACAAATCTGACTGCCCTGTCCTGTAGAAGGAAACCTGGCTGTTTGGAGCATCTCACAAGCTCAAGTGTGGGAAATCCTCTATGACCTCTTTTCAACTCCTCTCCATTTGTCGGTCATTATAGACACAAACTCCAGCTTGAGCAAACATCTGACGTCTGCGCTTACTCAGGTGCTGGATATTCGAATCAGCCGCTGCACACTGGAAATGCCATTCGCTTGTCACTGAATTTATTCATAGCTTGGGTTTACAATTCCATCCTCACCCTACTGGTCCACAAGCCCTCATGATAGGGAATTCTGCAGCCACAACACAGCATTCTGCCTTCCCAATAGAAAGAAGAAGGGCCTGGTGAGTCTGCCCAGAAACTCCACATTATGATCAGTCTACTTGTCCCTTGAGGGAACCCTGAATTATAGACAGCCCTGGCCCCTAGTGTTGTGTCTGACAGAGCCTAAGCCCCGACCTCGTGTCAGCCACCTAGAAGGCGGGGCCCATATCCCGCATGTTAGACTGGCCACGGAACAGAGCCGTCATCTTTACCCATCCTTGGTATTCAGGCATGTGTCCCCAGACCTTTCCTGGAATCCCTACCAATGAGGGAACCTGAATCACAATAGAGAAATCCTCATTCCACATGGCAGGATTCCTGTAAGTTCGGAAGGGTGTCCAACACTCAGAGTGTTAGCCTACTGAATGGCCATTGAGACCACCCCCATTCCTGAGGGCCACCCTATGCAAAAGCTTGCATAGTGACCCTCAGCCTGAGCATGCTTTCAAACAAACGCTCTCAGTTGTATCTCCAGGACTTGCATTGGAGGCCTGGTAAGCCCCTATGCCCAAATCATAACCCTTGGTGGGTATTTCCAGGTGCCCAGAGCCAGAGCACTTCTCTGCAATCCCTGTTATGGGACACCCTTAATATGGAAAACAGAACTCTTTCCTCTCTGAGAAAGCCACCACATTATAAGAAGCCGCCAGGATACTTGAGAGGAAATATCACCCATGGACACCTGAGACCACACCTGCATTCTTAGTCCATCGTGGATACACAATCCAGATAAAAAAGCCTGTGCTACCTCCTTTGAGGCATGCGATTTACATTTCACACGGAGCTTCCCTCCAGGAGTATGCATTGGGCCTACAATCACTTCGCCACTAAACCTAACCCGCATTTGTGTTTGCAGACTTCCCTCCGAAAACCATGGCTCTCATGCCCTCCAGCATGGGGTCTTTGGAGCCACACCACAGGACTGTGCCCACCATTGCCAAGGAAACTGTGCCCATCAAATTGCCCTATCTTTCCAGATTAGGAGAAACCTGCAAGGCCCCTGAGCCCACCCCAATACTGGTTGCCACTCTGTACACAAATGCACAGTCTGGAACACCCTGATCACCTACATCTAGGCAGACTTTGAAGTCAATGATACTGAGTCAGAAAATTGAACCTGACATTCCGTTAGGATTTTATTGGAACCCTAGATTAAATTTTCAGGCATCTATCCTCAGAGGCCTGTTCTGCAATACCAAATTATGATACATTTGGTCCGTTAGCCCCACATCAGAACATCTCTGGTCCGAGAAGGAAACCGTGCCCTTTGACCAGTGTCAAACCCTCAGGGTAGATGAATCCTACATGGTCCCTTAGCCACCAGCACACTCTAAGGTCTCCATGGTAACAAACCTGCATTATGACCCATCTTCATGAGACTTCATGTCAACTCCAGGCCTTGGTAATTCGCCCAAGAGCCACCAGAACGAATTGGCCATGTTTCTCAGCTGCAATTTTAATGGAGGTGTGCTTTTCAGGCATCCACGTGGGAGTGCTCTGCTACCCAAACTTTCCACATGGGGGACCCTGGAGCAAATAAACCAGACTCCCCCTGTCTGGTAGAAGGAAACTTTGCTGTTTGAAGCATCTCACAAGCCCCAGCATGTGAAATCCTCCATGGCCTCTTGACGCCACCCCTCCATTCATCGGTCATCATAGACATAAACTCCAGCATGAGGAAATGTCTGACTTTCACCTTTACTCAGGTGCTGGATATCTGGAATCAGACACTGCACAATGGAACTGCCTTTTGCTTGGCACTGAATTGAACCTTAGCTTGAGTTTACAATTCCATCCTCACCCTACTGGTCCCCAAGCCCGCTTGATAGGGAATTCTGGGGCCACAACGCAGCTTTTTGCCTTCCCCTTAGAAAGAAGAAGGGCATGGTGATTCTGCCCAGAAACTCTGCATGAGGATCAATCTGCTCAGCCCTTGAGGGATCCCTGATTCATACTCAGCCCTGACCACTAGTTCTGTTTCTGACAGAGCCTGAGTGCTCAATTCATGTCAGCTACTCAGAGAGTCAGGCATGTGAGACTGGCCATGTCTCAGGTCCCTCATCTCTACCCATCCTTGGTATTCAGGCATCTGTCCCCAGATATTTGCTAGAATACCTGCTAATGGGGGAACCTGAGGCACAATAGAGAATTCTTCCTTTTCCATGGCAGGAATCCTGGTAGTTGGGATGGGTGTCCTACATTAAAGTGGTAGCCAGCTGCATGGCCAAGGAGACAACTCCCACTCATAAGGGCTGCCCTAATCACATCAGGCATTGTGACACTCAGACTAGCATGCTTTCAAACAAACGCTCTCAGTTGTACCTCCAAGTCACACATTGTAGGCCTGGTACTCCCCTAGGCCCAAATCCTAATCCTGGTGGGATTTTCCAAGCACCCAGACTCACAGCCCTTCTCTGGAATCCCTTTTTGGGGAACATCTAAGATTGAAAACAGCACTCTTCTATTCAAACGAGAAAGCCACCATACTATTGGGAGCTTCCAGGATCCGTAGAGAGGAAAATACTCTCATGGAAACATTAGAACACACCTGCATTCCAAGGCTATCATGGACACACAATCCAGATACAAAAGCCAGTGCTAGTGCCTTTGAGGTACGTGATTTACAGTTCCTGACAATCTGCCCTCCAGGTCTATGCATTGGGCCTACGATCACCTCGCAACTCAACCTAATCCGAGTTTGTGATTGCAGACTTCTCTCCCAAAACCATGGCTTACATGCCCTCCACGATGGAGTCTCTGGAGCCACACCACAGGACTGTGCCTGCCACCCCCAAGGAAACCGTGCCCACAAATTTGCCTAAACCTTCAAGATTAGGAGAAACCTGCAAGGCCCCAGAGCGCACCCCAATATTGGAGGCCACTCTGTACACAAAGGCACAGTCAGAAACACCCTGGTTGCCTACATATAGGCAGACACCGAAGTCAATGGTCCTGAGTCTGATGATTCAACCTGAAATTCCCCTTGGACTTCATTGTAACCCTAGATGAAGTTTTTAGGCATCTGTCCTCAGAGGCCTGTTCTGGAATACCAACTTATGATACAACATTTGGTCCGTGAGCCCCACAACAGAACATCTCCGATACCCAGAAAGAAACCGTGTTCTTCGACCGGTGTCAAACCATCAGGATAGACTAATCATACATGGCCCCTTAGCCACCAGCACATAGTAAGATTTCCGTGGTAACAAAACTGCATTGTGACCCAACTTCATTAGAATCCAGGCCTTGGTACTTTGCCCTAGAGCAACCAGAAAGAACCTGCCATGTTCCTTAGGTGCAATGGTTAATGTAGGTGTGCTTTCCAGTATCCACATGCGAGTACTATGCTACCCAAACTTTGCACATGGGGGAACCTGGTGTAAACAAACCAGACCTCCCCTGTCCAGTAGAAGGAAACCTTATGTTTGGATCAACTCACAGGCCTCAGCTTGTAAACTGCTCCATGGCCTCTTCATGCCACCACTCCATTTGTCGGTCATCATAGACACAAACTCCAGTCTAAGCAAACATCTGACATGCACCCTTATCCCAGTGCTGGATGTCTTGAATAAACCACTGCACATTGGAACTGCCTTCCACTTGGCACTGAATTGAACCATAGCTTGTGTTTACAATTCCATCCTCACCTGACTGGTCCCTAAGCCCTCTTGATAGGGAAATCTGGGGCCACAACGCAGCATTCTGCCTTCCCCATCGAATGAAGAAATGCCTGGTGAATCTGCCCTGAAAACCCACATGAGGATCAATCAGGTCGGCCCTCGAGTCAACACCGATTTATAGGCTGCCATGGCCACTAGTGCCGTGTCTGACAGAGCCTGAGCTCGACTGAGTTTCAGCCACTAGAGAGCAGGCCCCATATCTAGCATTTGGGATTGCCATGGCCCAAGTATGTCATCTCTACCCATCCTTGATATTCAGGCACCTGTCCCCAGACCTTGGCAGGGATTCCTGCCAATTAGGGAACTTGAAGCACAATAGAGAACTCTTCTTTCCCCATGGCAATAAACCTGGCTTTTGGGATGGGTGTTCTACCCTCAAAGGGGGAGCCAGTTACAACATCAATGACACCACACACACTCCTGAGGACTACCCTTGGCACAAACAGGCATTGTGACCCTCACCCTGAGCATGCTTTCAAAAAATCCCTCTCAGATTCACCACAATGATCCCTCATTTCAGGCCTGGTATGCCTGTAGGTTCAAATCATAAAACTTGGTGGGATTTTCGAGGTGCCCAGACCCAGAGACCATCTCTGGAATTTTTGTTTTGGTGCACCCTTCAGATGGAAAACAGCACTCATCCCTTCCCCATAAATGTCACCAAATTATGAGGAGCCACCAGGATCCATAGAGAGGCAATGTCTCCCATGGACCCATGAGAACACACCTGCATTCCGAGGCCATCCTGGACACACAATCCGGAGAGAAAAGCCTGTGCTACTGCCTTCCATTCACCCTAATTACAGTTCCAGATGAGCTGCTGTCAAGGTATATGCATTGGGCTTGTGATCACCTCGCCACTCACCCTAATTCGAATTTGTGTTTGCAGACTTATCTACCAAAACCATGGCACACATGCCCTCCAGGATGGGGTCTCTGGATCCACACTGCAGGACTGTCCCTGCCATCCACAAGGAAACTGTTTCCATCACAGTTGCCCAAACTGTCTAGATTAGGAGAAACCTACAAGGCCTCTGGGCCTACCCCAATTTCGGCGGCCGCTCTGAACACAAATGCACAGTCTGAAATACCCTGATCTCCTACATCCAGGAACACAGCCAAGTCAATGTTCCTGAGTCAGAATAATAAACCTAACATGCCCCTAGGACGTCATTGGAACCATTGATTCGGTTTTCAGACATGTGTCCTCAGAGGCCTGTTCTAGAATGCGAACTTATGATACAACATGTGGTGGCTGGGCCACACAACAGAACATCTCCTGTCCCCAGAAGGAAACCGTGCCTTACAATCTGTGCAAAATCCCAGAGTAGTAGATTCCTGCACAACTACTAAGCCACCAGCACATTCTAAGATCTACCTGGTAACAAACCAGCTGTGTGGCCCATCTGCAAGAGATTCCATGTCAAATCAAGGACTTGGTACTTTGCTACAGAGACACCAGAATAAAGCTGCCATGTTCTTCAGTTGCAATGGTCAATGAAGTTGAACATTCCAGGCATCCATGCGGTAGAGCTCTGCTACCCAAACTTTCCACATGGGGGACCCTGGAGCAAATAAACCACACTCCACCTGTCCAGTAGAATGAAACCTTGCTATTTGGAGCAGCTCATGAGTCTCAACGTGAAAATCCCTACATGGCTTCTTGACGCCACCCCTCCATTTGTCAGTCATCATAGACACAAACTCCAGTGTGAGCAAATATCTGACGTCCTCCCTTACTAAGGTGCTGGATATCTCGAAAAAGCTGCTGGACACAGGAACTGCCTTCCGCTTGGCAGTGAATTGAACTGTAGCTTGTGTTTACAATTCCTTCCTCACCCGACTGGTCCCCAAGCCTTCTTGATAGCGAATTATGGAGACACAACACAGCATTCTGCCTTCCCGATAGAAACAAGTGCCTGGTGAGTCTGGCCAGAAACCCCACATGAGGATCAATCTGCTCGGCCCTATATCGGAGGGACCCTGATTTATAGGTTGCCCTGGCCACTAGTGCTGTGTCTGACAGAGCCTGAGCCCAGACCTAGTGTCAGTCACCAGAGTTTGAGCCCCACATCTAGTATTTGGGAATGCCATGGCTCAAGTATTTCATCTCTACCCATCCTTGGTATTCAGGCACCTGTCCCCAGACCTTTGCTGGAATCCCTGAAGCACAATAGAGAAGTCCTCCTTCTTCATATCAGGAAACTTAGCTGTTAGGATGGGTGTTCAACCCTGAAAGGGGGAGTCATTTACAAGTCCAGTGAGACCACACAAACTCCTCAGGGATGCCCTGGAGGCAAACAGGCCTTGTGACCCTCAGCCTGAGCATGCTTTCAAACAATCCTTCTCTGTTGCACCACCATGAACCCGCATTGCAGGCCTAATATGCCCCTAAGCCCAAATCCTAGCACTTGTTGTGATGTCCCAGATGCCATGAACCAGAGCCCGTCTCTGGAATCCCTGTTTTGGGGCACCCATAAGGTGGAAAACATCATTCTCCCCTTCCCCGAAAAAGCCACCAAACTATGGAGAGCCACCAGGATCCATAGAGAGGAAAAGACTCCCATGGACCCATGAGACCACACCTGCATTCCAAGGCCATCCTGGACACACAATCCAGAGAGAAAAGCCTGTGCTACTGCCTTCCAGTCTCCCTAATTATAGTTCATGACGAGCTTCCCTCCAGGTCTACGCATTGGGCCTGTGATCACCTCGCCACTCACCCTAATTTGTATTTGTGTTTGCAGACTTCTCTCCCAAAACCATGGCTCACATGCCCACCAGAATGTTATCTCTGGAGCCACACCACAGAACTCTGGCTGCCAACCCCAAGGACACTGTGCATATCAGATTTGCCCAAACCTTCCAGATTAGGAGAAACCTGTGTGGCCCCTGAGCCCACACCAATATTGCCGGCCACTCGGGATGGAAATGCGCAGTCTGAAACACCCTTATCACCTACATCCAGGGAAATAGCCAAGTCAATGATCGTGAGATAGACGATTGAACCTAAAATGCCAGTAGGCTCTCAATGGAACCCCATTAGGTTTTCAGGCATCTGTCCTCAGGGGCCTGTTCTGAAATACCAATCTATGACACATCATGTGGTCTCTGAGCCACACGACAGAACATCCCCTGTCCCCAGAAGAATACCATGCTCTTCGACCTGTGCCAAACCCTCAGGGTAGGAGAATCCTGCATGGCACCTTAGCAACCAGCACATTCTAAGTTCTCCCTGGTAACAAACAAGCATTGTGACCCATCTGCAAGAGATCCCATGTCAACTCAAGGCCTTGGCACTTTGTCCCAGAGCCACCAGAACGAATCTGCCATGTTCCTCAGCTGCAATTGTCAATGGAGGTGTGCTTTCCTGGCATCCATGCCGGAGAGCTCTTCTTCACAAACTTTCCACATGGGGAAACCTAGAGTAAACAAACCAGACTTCACCTACTCTGTACAAAGAAATGTTACTTTTTGCAGCAGTTCACAGGCCTCAGCATGTGAACTCCTCCATGGCCTCTTTATACCACCCCTCCACTTGTCTGTCATCATAGACAAAAACTCTAGTGTGAGCAAGCATCTGACATCCACCCTTATTCCAGTGCTGGATGTCTCGAGTAAACTGCTACAAATTGGAACTGCCTTCTGCTTGGCACTGAATTGAACCATAGCTTTTGTTTACAATTCCACCCAAAACTGACTGGTCCCCAAGCTCTCGTGATTGGGAAATCTGGAGCCACAACACAGCATTCTGCCTTCCCTATTGAATGAACAAATGCCTGGGAATCTTCCCAAGAAACTCCACATGAGGATCAATCTGCTCCGCCCTCAAATCTACTCTGATATAAAGGCTTCCATGGCCACTAGCGCTGTGTCTGACAGAGCCTGAGCCCCGACCGAGTTTTAGGCCTCATATCTAGCATTTGGGATTGCTATGGCCCAAGTACGTCATCTCCACCCATCCTTGGTATTCAGGCACCTATCTCGAGACCTTGCTGGAAACCCTGCCAATGGGGCAACCTGAAGCACAGAGGAACCTGACGGAAGAGAACTCATCCTTCCTCATGGCAGGACATTTGGCTGTTGGGTTGGGTGTCCAACTCTCTAAGAGGGAGCCAGATATATGACCAATGAGACCACTCCCACTCCTGAGGGCCGCCATGGGAGCAAACAGGCATTGTGAGACTCAGCCTGAGCAAGCTTTCAAACAATCCCTCTCAGTTGCACCATCATGATCCCGCATTGCAGGCCTCATACACCCCTAGGTGCAAATCCTAACCCTTGGTGGGAAGTCCCAGATGCCCAGAAAAAGAGCCTGTATCTGGAATCCCTGTTTTGGGGCACCCATAAGATGGAAAACAACACTCTTCCCTTCCCCAAAAAAGCCACCAAACTATGAGCTGCACAGATCCATAGAGAGGAAAAGTTTCCCATGGACCCATGAGACTATACCTGCATTCTGAGGCCATCCTGGACACACAATATAGAGAGAAAAGCCTGTGCTACTGCCTTCCAGTCACCCTAATTACAACTCCTGACAAGCTGCACTCCAGGTCTACTCATTGGGCCTGTGATCACCTTTCCACTAACCATAACCCACATTTGTGTTTGCAGACTTCTCTCCCAAAACCATGGCTCATATGCCCTCCAGGACAGGGTCTCTGGATCCACAGCACATGACTAGGCCTGCCATCCCCAAGGAAACTGTGCCCGTCAAACCTGCCCAAACCTTCCAGTTTAGGAGAAACA
Source organism: Mustela nivalis (assembly GCF_964662115.1). Taxonomy (NCBI): domain Eukaryota; kingdom Metazoa; phylum Chordata; class Mammalia; order Carnivora; family Mustelidae; genus Mustela; species Mustela nivalis. The sequence continues at coordinate 4,706 of NW_028135290.1, read as the reverse complement.
TGCAAGAGCCCTGAGCCCAACCCAATATTGTCGGCAGCACTGGACACAAATGCCAGTCTGAAACGCCCTGATCACCTACATCCAAGCAGACAGCCATTTCAATGTTCCTGGGTCAGAAGATTGTACCTGACATGCTCCTAGGACGTCATTGGAACACTAGATTAGGTTTTCAGGCATCTGTCCTCAGGGTCCTGTTCTGAAATACCAACTTAGGATACAACATGTGGTCCCTGAGCCACACAATAGAATATCTCCTGTCCCCAGTAGGAAACCATGCCCTTCGACCTGTGCCAAACCCTCAAGATTGGAGAATCCTGCACAGCACCTTAGACACCAGCACAAACTCTAGTTTGTGCGTTGACCCATACCACAAGCTTTCCATCTGCTGGACAGTCGAGTCCTGTTGAATGGCTCCAGGATGTCCCATACGGAAAGACTGGAGAGCAGGATTCGAAGGATGGATGCCTGTACAGCATACCTCACATTCCCATTGGCTCTTTGTGACAAGACATGTTTGAACTACTGGCTCTGGGGCGAGCTAACTAGGGGGCTGAATTGAAATGGACTCTCCTGCGGATGGGTCATAATGTGGGTTTGTGTGCATGGAGACCTTGGAATATGTTGGCAGCTCAGGGGCCATGAAGTATTCGCCTAACCGAAGGGTGTAATATTGCTCCAATTAAAAAGAGATCCCTATGTGGAGATGAGACAGGTTCTCTTTGGTGCCTCAGAAAAGCCCCAGATACTGGTCTTCAAACCAGTTCTCTGTGTAGAGACACCTGGAAACCAAAGCTAGGGTTCAGATTAGAGCCTAGATGCCTGTCCGTTTCAATCTTCTGTCTCTGGGGACACTGTCTGAGTATCTAAGCGGAGATAGTTGCTCAGCTGGTGTCAGAGTGCCCCTCTTAGTCCATGGCCGAGGCATGGCCTTGGAGACCTTATTGGATTCTCCTAATCTCTAGGGTTGTGGCCAATGGATTGGGTACAGTTTTCTTGGAGAGGACTGGCACAGTCCTTCAGTGTGTCTCCATAGGCCCTAGCCTGGAGGGTGTGTGGGTCCGGGCTGTGGGCACAGAAGTCTGAAAACACAAACTCGGCTTGGGTGCAGAGCCGAGAGCATTGCAGGATGGATCCACAGACCGTGAGAGGAGATCCTCAGCTTATGAAAGAAGGGCAAATGGGAGGCAGTCACGCAAGCTTTTGTCTTTGGATGTTTTGTCTCCCATAGCCGTGGAATGTAGGGGTGACCTCAGGGGCTATGGAAGAGTCTCCCTCTCTGAGGAGTTGGTCCAGCTCTTAAGATTTTGGGGACATTTTGTGGGAAGGGTGGAGTCCTGCTGTCTGGCTCAGGTGTTCTTCCAGGAGAGGGACTCCAGATCACAGTCCTGGGTTCGAGCAAATGGAATACTCGAGCTCTTGTGAAGATTGGGATCATAGGGGCTTGGCAAGCCCCATATGCGGGCTCTTAGTCCAGGCCCTGAGAGACCTTACTTCGACATGGGGCCCATGCTGATGGTCCCAATGCGAGCTTGTACCCAAGGAGGCACTCAAGTTTAGGCTTGGCCTCAGGGGCCATGAAGGTTTCTCCTACACTGAAGGTATGACTCCATGCCAACAGCAAGCTTTCCAGCCATGGGGAAGGAGAAGATCTGATTTGTGCTTCAGTTACCCACATTTGCCAGGATTTGATATAATATCTAGGGTCAGATGTCTGAAAACCCAGGTTGGGAAGAGATGACAGCATAAGGCCATGGCCTGTCTGATGTGCTTAGTGTGCAGCCAGCTGTTTCCTTGTCTGTCGGGACGTCAGGCTGTGTCAGACAGAGCATTACTGACCAGGGTAGCTTTTCCAGTTAGGGTGCGGTCGAGGCCAGAGCAGGTTGGTTCTCATTTGTGGTTTCTGGAGAGCCCCATAGGGCAACGTTTTTCTTCTGGTGGGCAGGCAGAAAACTGTGTTGTGGTTCTGGAATTCCCAGTCTGGAGGGCTTGTTTGCCAGGAGTGTGAAGAGGGAAGTCTGAAAACACAAGCTAGCATTAGGTTTGGGGCATGGCAGGCCCACTCTGCAGAGACTGAATCAAGATCTCCTGCATCTGAGGTCAGGGCGAGTATCAGACGTTGCCTCAGGTTGGAGTTTGTGTCCATTATGGCCCCTTCCTGAAGGGGGTGGGGGCGTCATGAGGCCAGGGAGGTTTCCCAACGCTGGGAGTTATGAGCTGCCCCAAACATCAAGGTTTCCTCTGTAGGACAGTCGAGTACTATGAGATGGTTCTAGGATGACCCCTACAGAAAGACTCGAGAGAAGGGGTCTAAGCATGAATGTCTGCAAATGCCACCTCACATTCCCACTGGCTGCTTGGGGCAAGGCAGGCTCAATCTGCAGGCTCTTGGGCGGGTTTCTCAGAGGGCTGACTCTCCTGAGGATGAGTCATACTGTGGGTTGGTGGCCATGGAGACCTTGGAATGTGGCGGTGGCTCAGGGACTCTGCAGGTTTCTCCAAACCGAAGGGTTTGACACAGCTCCAACAATGAAGCTTCCCATGTGGAGACGATAGTTGTTCTGTTTGGTGTCTCAGGAAAGCCCCAGATGCTGGTCTTCAAACCCAGGCCTCTGAGGAGTGACACCTGGAAACCAAAGCAAGAGTTCAGATTAGGGCCCAGGGGCCTGTCTGGTTCAATCTACTGTCTCTGCCGACATCTGTCTGTGTTTCTGCATGGAGGTAGTTGCTCAGCTAGTGTCAGGATGCCTTTGTCCAGAGAGGCTTATAGTAGTGGGATGTCCTCGGGGGCCTTGAGGTTTCTCCTATTCTGTGGGGTTATGGGCAATGGAATGGGCATAGTCTCCTTGGAGAGAGCAGGACAGTCCTGTGGTGTGGCTCCAGAGGCCCCAGCCTGGCGGCTGTGTGGGCCAGGGCTGTGGGGACAGACATCCAAAAACACAAACTCGGCTGAGGTTTGGGGCTGAGGTTATGGCAGGAGTGATCTACAGTCCGTGAGGGGAGCTCATTGTGATTAGAAAGTAAGGCGAGTGAGAGGCGGTCGTTCAAGCTTATGTCTCTGGATGTTGTATTCATGATGGTCATTTAATGTAAGCATGGTCTCATGGGCCATGGAAGTCTCCCTCTCTGGTGATTTGTCCGGCTCCCAAGAGATTGGGGTCATTTTGTGGGAAGGGAGGAGTCCTGTTTTCTGCCTCATGTGTTCCCACAATAGAGGGATTCTAGAGCAGAGCACTGGGTACATACAACTGGAATACCCACCCTCTGGTTAGGCCTGGGGTCCTATGGGCATGGCAAGCCCATATGCAGATTCTTGGTCCAGCCACTGAGAGACGTTACCTGAATAGTGGACTCATGCTGAGGGTCACAATGTGTGTTTGTGCCCAAGGTGGTCCTCAATATTGGGCGGGACTTCATTGAGCTTGCAGGTTTCTCCTACACTGAACCTTGGACATGCCAACCTCAGGGTTTCTTGCCATGGGGAAGGAGGAGTTTTGATTTCTGCATCACGTTCACCTCTGGGCACTAATTGGAGATAAGGTCTAGGTTCTGAAGCCTGAAAACCGAGGTTTGGAAGAGATGACGACCTAAGGCCATGGCGGGTCCGATGTGTTCAGTTTGGGGCCAGCTTTCTAGGTGTCGTTCAGGAGGTCTGCACTCAGGCTGTGCCAGACAGGGCATTCGTGCCCAGATACGCTGTATAATTGGGGTACAGTTGAGTGGCATGCAGAAGATAATTATTTGGGGTTTCTCCGTAGCCCCATAGGGCAAAGTCTTTCTTCTGGAGGGCAGGCAGAGTGCTGCATTCTGGCTCCGGAACTGCCAAACTGGATTCCTTGGGGCCAGGAATGCAAGGATGTAAGTCTGAGAACTGAAGCTTTGCTTTGGTTTCAGGGCGAGGACATGGCAGGCACACTCTGCAGAGCTGAATTGAGATTTCATGCATCTGAGGTCAGGGCGAGGTTCATATGTTGGCTCAGGTTGGAGTTTCTGTCCATGATGGCCCCTTCATGAAGGGGGGTCATCACACCGCCATTGGTGTTTTCCCATGATGGCAGTAGTGAGATGCTCCAAACCACAAGGATTTTCTGCGGGTCAGTTGAAATCTGTTGGATGGCTCCAGGGCATCCCATATGGAACAATTGCAGAGCAGGGTTCTAAGGATGGATGCCTGGGCATCCGGCCTTGCATTCCAATTGTCTCCTAGCGAAACGGCACGTTTGATTGCTGCCTATGATGTAGCAGCCTAGGGGGCTGAGTTGAAATGCATTCTCCTGAGGATCGGTCATAATGTGGGATTGTGTCCATGGAGACCTTGGAATGGGGCAGTGGCACCAGGGCTCTGAAGGATGCTCCTAACCAGAGGTTTTGACACAGCTCCAAGAAGCATTTTTCCCATGAGGAAACAAGATTTGTTCTCATTGGTGCTTCAGTAACCCCCAATATGCTGGTATTGGAAACCAGAACTCTGAGGAGAGATGCCTGGAAACCAAGGCAATGGATCTGATTAGGGCCTGGGGCCTGTCTGGTTTAATCTTCTTCTCTCGGTTCATCTGTCTATGGGATTGAGTGGAGGTAGTTCCTCAGCTGGTGTCAGATTGCCCCTATTTGTCCTGGGCAGTCTACACTATTGGGATGGCCACTTTGACTTTGGAGGTTTCTCCTAATTTGCAAGTTTGTGGCCAATGAAATGGGCAGAATTCCTTTGG